>NW_022988050.1:10408686-10661186 GCF_902827165.1 Trematomus bernacchii
CTGGAGTGAAAAGCAGCAGGTGCTCGGTGTCCTGAAGGCTGACAAACATGTTATTGAGGGACACCGTATATTCTAACAGTTCATCAGCACGGACTTGTGGTTTTTTGTATCCACACTGGTCCGTTTTAGTTGCAGTGTGAAGTCAAGCACAGCTTTAGCAGAAAGTTAAATACATCTTGTAAATAAGCAAGAATGACTATTTCTTTATTCCAGTTTGATTAGTGTATTGACTACCTGAAGTTACTGAATAAATGCGCAGCGAGAGGGAATTTTCTTTTATGGATGTTTCAATACTTTTCTAACATTATAACATTTTAACTAACTGACAATAATTTAACTCGACTAAAGCTAATATTTCTTAAGAAATCATGATCAAATATGATGCTGCAGAACAACCAGAGCGTGGTGTTTTTTATTCCACGCTTTCTCCTCTCTTTCCAAAACTTGATGCCTGCATTCCCGTCGGAGATGTACGCGTCTTATGCTAGTAGCGGCTAACGTAGCCTCAAACTGCTAAGATAAATAGTTGAGCAGCAGGCTGCAGCCGTCTGGTTAGCTCACTTCTTTGCAACTCCACAAATATCACTCGTGATTTAGTAGCATAAATCCAAGATAGGACGCAAATCTTTGTCTTTTGTACATCCAACAATCTACCATGACCTCTCTACTATAGATCCCCCACAGAGACAGGTTAAAGCACCAGTTGTAACTGCTTTGACATAACCTCTTTTTACTCAAAACTTTTCCTATCTGCAGACCCTCTTCTTTACTCTGTTTTCTAGTTCTATATCCCTTCTTTTTGTCTTTGGTTATTTAAGAAAATTCTGAACCCACAATTGTCATTTTGGAAGCAAGATGGCTTTGAACAGATTGGGTGTTATAAAACAATAGGCTTCAGTCTGTGAGTGTGGCTGAGTGTGTTGGCAATGGGAAAGGTAATGCAGTCGCACTGAGAAGGGGTGTGTGTGTGTGTGTGTGTGTGTGTGTGTGTGTGTGTGTGTGTGTGTGTGTGTGTGTGTGTGTGTGTGTGTGTGTGTGTGTGTGTGTGTGTGTGTGATGGTGGCTGTGCTGACTGCAGCAATGCGCCAAGGAGAATGGAGGGGGAATATACCCTACAGAGAGAGGGAGGGAGGGGGGAGGGAGGAGAGGAGGAGAACAGGAAAGGATGAGGCCAAGTGAGTAAGAGAGGGAGGTGTGTGTGGTGTGTGGTGTGTGTGTGTGTGTGAGACAGGAGCAATCTACACCGGCTCCTACATTCATTCATCTTTCTCTTTTCTTCTATCCCACCACCTCCTCTCTTCTTTTTCTGTGTGTGTGTGTGTGTGTGTGTGTGTGTGTGTGTGTGTGTGTGTGTGTGTGTGTGTGTGTGTGTGTGTGTGTGTGTGTGTGTGTGTGCGTGTGTGTGTTCAGGAATCTGCGTCTGTGCATGTGCGTGAGTGCTTTGCTGTTGAGAGAGATAAAGTGTTGCAGTGATTTCTGAAGGGATAGCCACAGGCAGCCTCTGAACTTATGTTTACTACCAGGGCGGGCGTCTTTATCTGCCGCAGATAGTAAACACAAAACCACAAACAATTCGCTCCAAAATAAAAGAAACCCATAATCCTCATTTATCTCTTTAGGTTTCTCTAAAATTGAGAATTTAACATGCCGTTAAAAGTTCAATTTGGCGCGTGTCTTGCCCATTTATACGGGACTTTTATCTGCTTTGCCGTAGGGGCCGCAGCTACAAACAGACTGTAAGAACAACGCTACATCTGCCTCTGACAAAAGAGAGACGCTGACAGGACGGTTAATGAAAACTGACAGGAAAATGTGAACACTTAACGGGGTGACAATACCTTTCATTTGTACACCCACAAGCATCTGTGTGTGTGTGTGTGTGTGTGTGTGTGTGTGTGTGTGTGTGTGTGTGTGTGTGTGTGTGTGTGTGTGTGTATCCCAGTGTGGATGGAAAGATTTGTGAGCACCTCAAGGTGTATGTGTATAGCAGCATAACGTGTGCAGCATGCTAGTAAGTTGTGTGTGCATGCATAGGTGTGTGTGTGTGTGTGTGTGTGTGTGTGTGTGTAGCATCGCGACGTGGGCTCTGCTGGCTCAGCGCTTTCAGTCAGCCAATTAATTACAGAGAAGCGCTGGAGACAGAACAGTAGAACACACACAACGACACTGCGAGACACACACACATACACACACACACGCAGTACATTACACACAACACTTTCCTTCACTCAGACACATATTTGTCATCATTGATGCAACAAATGGCTGGAACAGAGCTGCATGAGGCTCGTTCATTACCAGAGTTTCATCATCTTCATCTGCTGTGTGGTTACTTCCCATCAGCAGCTGCAGGAACACAACAGTGCTTCAACCTGAGACTAAAAGCTATAAAACTGTACACTGTGCGCTCTTTCTAAAACCTTTCTGTAACGCAGCTCTTCAGAGGGAAAAAGTATCTGTTGCATAGAAATGGAGGAAGGAGAGAAAAGTAAGACAAGAGGGAAAAACTTCCCTAAGTCCTGCATTCAAATGGTTAAAAGGAAAATATAAAGTATTAAGAATACAATACTAATTTTGAGGAAGATGAGAGTAATTTGATAAAGGAAACAAGAGTTTATAAGGGTAGAAGGAAAGGGGAGATAACAAGGTGATACAACAAAGAAAGGAACCTAAGGAGTAGGATGAGCCGAAAATTCAGAACAAGCTCGGATCATGTCAGTAAATCCTTTAAATCAAACCAAACCAAACCCCAGTTTTAATTAGTTATAGCGTGATTAAACATTAAAAAATCATAATAACGAAACATTATTTTAGTGTTTTATGTCTGGGGCTGTTGTAGTTGTAGTGCTGTAGTGAAGTGTTGTACTGTAGTTTCGCAAATTAATAAACATTTATGCATGTCTCGGCGCAAGTGTTGAGTTTAGGGAGGACATTTTAAAGTTGTGTTTAGTTGGTAACCCTTCATTTGTAAAACTGTTGTGAGGATAGGTTTTTACGCAATGAGTCTCGTGCAAGTCTTAACAAGGTTTCGCAAACCAAAGGGTTAAAGGGAAAGTAAACCATTCATGAGAAGAAATAACACTATCATTCATACTACCGCTGTTTTTTAACACTGTATGTTAAGAACTGGAGACAATGCCCAACTCCCTTGCCACAAATGTCACACTTCCTCAACGTGTCATACTACAAATGAAGAAAAAGGGTACGAAAAAAGTAAACGACGAGACATGAGTAATGGTGAGTGGTCAGTAACAAATGATATACAGGTATTATTATAAACAGGTAAACTTCATTTTATGTAAATTCTATGTTGACTATCAGAAGTGTATAAGTGAAGCGGGTACTTGTTTTCATTTCTGTGATCAAAAGCTCTTTTATAGTTATAACAACTATCAAAGGTATTGTTTTCAGCAGTTACATAACACCCTGCAAGAATCCCCCCCAGCTGTGTTTGTGAGGAGATAGTTCTCTCCAACAGTACCTCTGGGTATCCAAACAAAAAGATGGAATAAAAGAATGGAGGGAAAAGCTGCCGACTCTAGCTGTCAGATAAATGCAGCACCGTGTATCCCCCATGTGTCGGAGGAAATGTAGGAAGTGAAAGGGAAACACTTAAGCAAAGTACCTCATATAAGTGAGGTAAACCACTTCAGTAACGACCGTCTGGTTTACATTTCTGACAACAGGAGAGAAACTGAGATAACCACCGTGTCACCGACAACACAGCAGAGTAATGGCCACTACAGTAAAAAGAGAACACAGAGAGAGTGTGTTTTACCTTTAAAGCACAAAAGATACACGAGTCCTCCATGCACTTGTGTGTGGTCAGCTGTCGGAAGCTTCTGCGGAAGATGTCGAGATGCCACAGAACCTGAGAGACAAAACACGCATGTACTCACAAATAAAGGAATTGTATTTACTTTTGAATTAGATATATTGTTTATTTTAGTTAGCTACAATTTATGAGATGTTTTGTCCCAGGTCTCACTGGAACTGAGGCCTTTTTGCTTCTTCTGTTTTTCTTGTGTTGGTCGCCTTCCTCTCTCTTTTTTTGTCTTCTTTCTCTCAGCAACAGCAGTTTGTTAATATTTAAATGTGTAATTGTGTTTCGTCAGTCCTATGGATGAGTTGTCATCCAGTGTGCTTCAAAGAGAAAAAGGACAGTCCAGGCAAAACTTGTAATAGTTAATATTTTAACTTTCTTAAGGGTTTGCAACTTGTTTCTTTCGCATGATGTTGCTTTTTTCCTGCTTGAACTTTGAGTACGGTGGCCGACCGGTGCAAACGCGCTGCAGCGGCCCAAAATACTTCCATTGGGAGAAAAGCACTGCAGTTTCAAAAACAAAGCAGATAAAAAGCACACAAATGTTCTGAAACACTAACAAATGAAGAAATATCTTGACGAAACATGCGCAGCATTTACAAAAAACATTCACCATCTTGACGAAACATGTGCAGCGTTTACTGAAGCGCGGCATAAAACGAAACGCTGCAAACTCAAACTGCACGCGAATAAAGAAACACTGCAAGAAGCTCAAAACACAACGGAAACGGGGACACTAAAAAGTGATGCACACAGCTGGGACGGGAGCACTTGTTGACGTTTGGAGATTATAAAGTTGGCCAACTGTCACTCTCGCAGAGTTATTCTATTTCATATCTGTTCGTGTTTGTCAGTATATTTAAAATGATTCGTTTAGCTACGTTAGCTAGCTTACAGCAGATCTGCAAGAATATCATTAGGAATCAAGCGATCACATCGTTTAAATAAGCCAATAAAACGTACATTTTGACAGTTGGCCAACTTCTAAATCCCCGAATATCAACAAGCGCCAGTTTTTTATTTGCATAGTTTTTGAAACTGCGTTGCATTCCTCCTAATTGTTCTGGGCCGTTGTAACGTGTTTGCCTGTCAGCCACCGTATTTCAGTTTTTAAAAGAATGCATGTTTATCTTGGTAAGTTCTTATTTTGGTTACCACTGATGTACAGTAGATTGAGATAATTATTGATATGTTCTTATCTTACCATTGTAACAACGTTTATTATAACACCATTAAAACAAGGCTTACTGTACTTACATTGGCTACAACTCTCATGTCTTGGAACAGATATAAAAAGCATCTTGTTAAATATGCAGTTACTGTACAGTGTGCCGTCGCTGAGATTGGTGACATGACAGCTCATGGTTGCCAGTTACCATAGTAACACAACATGCTTTCTGGGTGCACAGCAGTCAGAAATAGCAACTGACAGAGCGAGTGACGTAAAGTTTTGAAAGAAAAATGTTATTTTTACAGTGTTTAAAAAAGGAAAATGTGCGATCTTAATACATTGTGCATGTGAGATCTCAGATGCTACTGTCAGAATAACAGACCATTGTTTCCGTTCAGTCACATGTTGAAAATGTCGAAGCTGTTCTGATATATTTTCAGTTCAGGGAGCCAAATGATTTTGTTTTGAGCCTTCTTGATTTCATTTGCATAATAGAAAAATGATGCTACCATCCTGGTGTCAGCACTGTAGTAAATGATTGTTCTTTTGTTTATTCATGACTATAATAGATGTTTTGTCTACCTTTAAATGCTTTGTAAAGTAACCCAAATGGGTAGAGTTAGGGGAGAAATCCACCCAGAAGCTTCAAACAGAAAATAATTAATAACTTTTAACTCCCATTGTATAAAGTGAGATGGTTACAGAGAATCAACACCCCTGCATGCAGCTCTGTGTTGCTTTCAACCATTTTCAGCTAATTGTTTCCCCAGCATATCCCACTGAGTGTGTTTTCTACTTTGTGTATATTCAGATGGAGAGATCCAGTGGGACAGATAGACAGAAATCTACCAGCACAACAGAAAAGAGACATTTTGAAACTATAGAGAAGAGGTCTGCATGAAGCAGGCCTCCTCTCTCTCTGGTGCGTAATTAGAGGAAAGAACTCTCACTATTCCGTATGCTGAAAGATAATATTGACAGAACACTGTCCCTGAGGCTTCTCTGCAGCACACACACACTTACAGTGCGCACAGGTCTAAACACACGCAAGATACACACAAAACCAATATGTGAGGCAACCTTAGCAATACAAGTCTGCACTGTGTGTGTGAGTGGTGAGGAGGGAAGAAGGGGGCGGAGGATGACAGACTGCATGCTGACGCTAGTGTATGCGTTCTAACTTCCCCCCCCCCCTCTCTGTTTGCCCCTCCTCTCTCTGTAGTTCATTTGGTCGTGATGAATGGGCGTCCTGCACAGCACTGCAGCAGCCACAAGGAGGGCACACTCTCTCCATGCCCATCTCTCTCCATCAGATCCATCTCTTCTTCTCCTCCTATTAACCACATCTATCTCTTTCTCTGCTTTCCTTCCATTTGTCTCGCTTGTTGTTCCCTCCCTTCCCTTTGAGCTCCTCTTGTTTTATCCGCAGGAGGATCTCAGAGAAAGGAAACTACACTGTAACAAAAGGAAATTCTGTTGACAGTAAAAATGTCACCGCAATGAAGACAGTAGAAGTTATTTTACTATCACTGTAGAAGGATATCGCTGATATTGCTATTTTTGATTGCTATTAAACTCTAACCCTAAGTACAGTTAGGGTTAGAGTTTGATTCCATATTTGGCTATTTAAAATTATAATAACCTAGGAAGTACTATATATAATTAACTAACTTACAAAGTGATGGAAACGTACACAGAATAGAAATTGACTACCAGCCGATGTTTTTATCGTTATGTTATCTTGTAGCTGCTTGATGTTCATGTAATGACAAAAGCCGGTATTTGATTGGCTGTAGTAATCTTGAGAGAGGAGTTGCTGTCTCATTGTTTGTCAAGACAAAAGGAAAGTGTGAGATAAAAAGCTTTAAGGAGAATATTTAATACCGCGCTAATTCAAGAATTATCTTCAGTTGCTATGTTGCCATGTTTGCAGATTTCTCGCACTTTTATGCCGTTACCGAACAAATCCACCAGGCCAATTTCAACATATTTGGTGGATAACCACAACATGACATTCTGGTACAACACACATCACAATTGAATGAGCCGAAAACAAGCCGAAGTTAGAGACCATGTTTGCCCTGAGGGACCTCAACTGTCAAAAAACTTTTAATGATTAGCAGCAACTGTGGCCAAAAGTCACTGTTATGGAATAGTGGTTAAGGGTAGTGTGTACAGTTAAGTATGTACAGTTACACAGCTATATCTATTGGAAGATTGCTAAGATTAGCCAACATAAGCTATTGTTCATACCACACCAAATAGAACTATAGCATTTACACCTTTCAGTACATAACACAGTACAATAAACTCTCAGTATAGTTTTTGGTTTATGAATTCAAAGTCAAACATTTCATTTTATAGCTCTTTTTACTGATATAGTAACAACAGACAAGATTTAGAAATGTGTTATCATGCATTTCTGTGTATTTGCTTTGTTCAAAGGGGACATATTATGCTTTTTTGGGTGTTATTTATGTAAATAGTCTGCAAAGGCTAAACTCCCAAGGATTTTCTCAAGTTGCATTCAATTAACACAATAAAGGCATCTATCTGATCTGACTGGCTGTCACCCTGCCTTACACGGTTGTTCCTGCACCTCCTCCTGTTCCTGTCTCCCATTACCTCCTATTCCTGCTTTTTGTGCATCACATGATACTGCTGCCATGACGACAGTCAGTTCTTAATTTTGCTGCCCTTTTGACCTCGGTTATTTGTCTGCTGGCTGATGGGTTTTCACAGCAGATATTCTGACGTGTCATAGTAGCAAAAGCCCAGCAGTCCTTACAGTGTGACAGCATGCATGATACTAGCACCCTGAAAGTGAAGCAGATAGATACAAATGTAGATCCATCATTTTATTATTCACAGCTCTGCTTTTCTTACTGTGACATGTTCAAAATGTCTTATGTGAAGAAGGTCATTTGTTCAGCCTCTCATCATCCTCTGACATCCACGCCCACCTTTGCACCTGCTCTATCTTCATCCTCTATCTTCATCACCTGCTGAGTATATTACACTTTGCTTTTAATCAGAGGTCCTATATTAAACCAGAATTGTGATATTTTGCTTTACCTTTATCAAGTGCTGCTAGTGTCGAAATCCAATCATGGAAATGTAATATAATGGCAGTTGTTATGAGCAAATACTGTTTCTTTTCTACCGGCCTTAAACATGAGACATGATTCTGTTTCTAAATAGTAGTAATATAGTATCTGTGATACTGCATGCGTCATACTGTATCTTTAGATCAAATGAATGTCTGCTTGCTTCTTAAAGGTTTTCCACACTATGGGATATTGAACCCAATATTGAAGTGATTTTTGCAGCATATTGTCACATTTAGTTACACTACATCTGTATAAGGCACATGATTAAAAAACAGTAGCTACTGTATACCTCAACAGAAAATAGATAGATACTATAAAACATGTGATATTTGAAAATAATGTTTATGCTTGAAGTGCAAACATGTGACTATAATTAAACAAGGTATTCTGGCTTATTAATGTTCTTCCTCACTGCTGAATTCAACACACACACACACACACACACACACACACACACACACAACACACACACAAACACACACACACACACCACACACACACACACACACACACACACACACACACACACACACACACCCACACACACACACACCACACACACACACAACACACACACACACACACACACACACACACACACACACACACACACACACACACAACACACACACACACACACACACACACACACACACACACACACACACACCTTTAATGCCTATTACTTCCTCAGCTATTTTATTTTTACTTGTGTTTTCAAATCTTGAGAAGATGCTGAGCACATACACTTCACCTCACAGCACCTTGCTTTCTCTCATTAAATGTTACACATCCAAACCAAAAGAACACTACTAATGCTGCTGCTGCCATCCAGCAGCTCCACTGCAGCAGTGAGGGGCCCTCAGGGGCCAGGGGGGCAGCAACCCTGTTTCACTTACTATCAAGTGCATTGAGGAGAAAACATCGCTGCAGCAAATAAGAGCTGCACTGCTTAGTCAACTTATTGATTAGTCAATCAACTATTTCGATAGTAGCTTAATCGCTCTAGCAAAAACTGCTGTTTGCAGCCACTCAGATATGAATACCTTCTACTTTTCACTGTTTTATGTCATGTTAAGATAAAAATCTTTGGGTTTTGGACATTTAAAGACATCACCTTGGACTTTGTGAAACTGGGATGGACATTTTTTTTTTTTTTTGCTAATCGTCAGATTAACCAATAATGAAAATAAATGTACGCAGCTCTACAACGGATTCAATCACAGGACTTATTATATTTTTACTTGAGAAATAAATTAACTTAAATTACACCAATCAGTAATTCAATTACATTTCTCAAGTAAAAAAATAAAAAGTGTTTCTCACATTTGAGGATTTGCTGTTATCTGTTGTATCTGTTTTTGTCCAACCTTATATTCAAGACATCATTTGAAGCTCTGTAAATATGCGATGGATACTTACATTTTTTTACATTTTGCATTTTAACATTTTATAGACCAAGGAAGCAAATTCTAGTTTGAGATATTCTTAACATGAACTTGTACTCTCATGTTTCACCCACGCATGTTGGCTAACTCAAATCTATGTAGATAATGTAAGCAGACCGATCACATGCAAACACGGCACAGAGAAACTGGGAAACAGCTAAACAGCATCTACGTTTATCCTCACTTGCCTGTGTCCTCTCTCCTGTGTGTGTGTGCATGTGTGTACATGTGTGTGTGTCCTTGGCCCACTTCTCTCCCCGTTGAAGCCGCTTCACCTCCTTTGTTGAGGCATCTTCTTCATTTCACATATAAACCTAACGTCCTTCACTTTGTCTTCTCATCTTTCTCTTATCCTCTCACCACAAACGCTCTTTTGTTTTTGCCCCTACCTTATCAGACTCTTTATTTCCACTCTTTCTGCCAGCAGTATCCCCTTTATTCTTCTCCTCAGCTTTTTCATACTGTATACTCCTCATCCCTCTTTCTTCTCTTCTCCTCCTTCAGCAACTTTTCTTCTTCTCGTCTATCCCTCTGCGCTCTGCAACTCTCCCTAAGCTTCTGCCCCATCATCGCCCTCCCTTTTCACCCTACTCCTCTCTCTCTCTTCAAGCCAGTAGTCAAGAGGCATTCGTGTGTGTGTGTGTGTGTGTGTGTGTGTGTGTGTGTGTGTGTGTGTGTGTGTGTGTGTGTGTGTGTGTGTGTGTGTGCGTGCGTGCGTGTGTGTGTGTGCGTGTACAGAACATAAGTTTGTGCCAGCTGGAAGTCTTGGGAGGAGGGAAGCGAGTTGTGTGTGTGTAAAGAGAGAGAGGAGCTGCAGCAGTAGCAGCGCAGTGTAAGCATCTTCACACACAGACTGGATGTCCACACTGAAGCCAGACTGGCAGCGGTGCCAAAACCCACCGAAACACGCAAACACCCGATAATATGGTCCTAATCTCATCCCTGCCGTGCTTAAATATCAATTTACTGCAGTGTGAGGGGGGGGGGGCATGTAAACTGTGGGAGCATGAGTGTGTGTGTGCTAGCATTGTGCGGTTGGTGCAGAAAGTATTTCCTGTCTGACATTATGAAGATAAAAAAATTGCGACTTTTAAAATCTTCTCAGTATGCAATGGAGAGTATTAGCGAAACAGCTGTAGTCATTTAAGACATCATACAGGAAACTACTGCGAAAATATTTTTAGTATAGGAGGTTGTATTTTTTAATTGTTAGTTGTTTTTAAAGTATTGTGATGGAAATGTCTTCCAGCACATTTTCATCTTTTCACACCCTCATCAGGTAACCAGTCATGTTTTTCTTCCTTTTTTCTCCCTCCAGTTTGAGGGGATTACTAGTAAGTGTCATAAAATCAAATTAGGTCATCATATTTAATATTTCAGTGACTACATTTGGTTTCATCTTGTGATGTCCAGCAGGCCTGCACTGCAGCCACCCAAATTACAAACTAGCATTATATCTGTAATGCATAACAATAATCTTTTCAAGAATGTATCATTATAGCTATTATTATAATGTTCCGAGAAGTTACCCTCAAAAAACATTGCTAGTATGAAAATGTATTGATTAACTTTGTTTGTGTTGTCCTTACATAGTTAGTGTGTGTGTGCATTTATCCAACTGACCTGCAGAGCGCTGTTGAGGAAGCAGCTGTTCTGTCCCGGTTCGTTGCTCAGGCCTTTGCTGGGTGCAATAGAGGTCATGGTTCTCGGGGTCACCAGCCCCTGCACCCCTCCTACTGCTCCGCCACCGCCACCCGACGCAAAGTAGTTCCTCTTCCACGACATTACTACCTGGACCCCCCCGTTTCCACGGCGAGGCGGGGAAGGGGCGGGGCAGCAGACCAAGCGACGGCCTCTATGTCACTCCCATGAGAGAGAACGAGGTGGAATGAGAGAAGAGCTGAGGCGGAGGAGGCAATGGAGGGAGGAAGAGGAGGGAGGAAGAGGAGGGAGGAAGAGGAGGGAGGCCGTAGATCGAGGAGATGCGGTGAGTCTTGGATGGGGATTTGGCACCCATACAACCCTCCCCTGTCCAGCCGTGTTTTTACTTTAAAATCTGTCCACTTGCTGGAGCCAGCGGTTGGCTTCTTCTTTTTTTTAGCTCCTTGGATTTAGCAGTTTGTGTTTGAGGACATGAGAGTGTGTCCAACTCGTCCTTTGGCAGATCCTAGCAGATAAAGGTTGTTTAGGCGGCACTTCTGCTCCCAGGTGGGGACCTCTTCAACACTTTTATATCCTCTTTCACTTTGCCTGTAACACACAAAGGCAAACTTGTTAGAACGGCGCAAACAAAACTAGAAGAGCACACACAAGCTGTATATGAGCCTTCTAACTATACAACATTGCATAATATGCTGTCTAACGAGAGTTTCAATAGAAGTATAAACATTGCAAGTAAAGTGGTTAAAAACTGTTGCCGTTTTGGTTGTTAAAACTAGAGTTCGAAGCCCTCTCATGGCTTAGAAATGCAACCACTGCTGCTATCAATGAAGACGCAATGAAGATTGCCAAGTGACAATAATGATTATGGCCTACCCTTAACTTGTGGAAGCCAAGTTTCGCTCCATAGTGTTAGCTAGCTCACTGCGGGGGCTACTGACCTAGCCTATTCCAAAAATGTGGTTTGATTTTCAAATGCGCTTGGCAGACAGGCATGGTTATGTATAAAGTATATGTATTGCATTGTCTATTCATATTAAATCAAAGAAACATCAAACCTGTATAAAAAAAACGATCCTATAGTCAATAGGGCTAAATCACAGAGGATAAACACCAATCGCTCAAGCTTTTTGTGGTCTTTTAGCCCCTTAAGATAATTGTTTTGGTTTTATTGGACATTTTTAGTATAGTTTTGTCTCATTCTTTAACTTGTTTTCGTTAAACCCACAGCATACAAACTCCTCAGCACCAAACAGCAGACAGGTGACTAGCTATTTGAACATTTAACAGCTAAGCTAGCAGTTCTCAGAAGATGGTGGGGACCAAAATAGAGTTGAAAGGAGAGTAAATATTGGAATTACATTTGATAGTTGGACAGAAACAGAATACTAAGAGAATGCTAATTTTGTTCACTGTGGGATTTAAGCAGCCAACTTTAGTAGCCATGATGGTTAGTCTAAAAAGCGACTGTCTGCTTGTTTTGATGTTCCTCTGTCCCCTAGTGGCCAAAAATCAATGACTCAGAAACGTATACTTCTTGCCTTCGTAACATGACTCCTTAAAATCAGCACATTGAACAGTGTAGCACTGCATCAGTCAAACGGGGGCTGTTCGGAGAAATCTGTTATGTCATTTCATAATCGGTACTTAGGGACATTATCTGGAGCTTATACTGGTTTGAGCATCACTATGCACAGCTTCCGGATGTGTGTGAGGGGGAAAAAAAGAAGCAGATTGTGTGTGTTTGTCACCCTATACATTTGCGTGGGTGTGTGTACATGAAGTTGCATAACACCACAGAGCAGTAGCTAACGGCTCCGCAGTGCCCCCCCTCTCTTCCCCTATAGCTTCACCACTTTTTGGCAAAGCTCCCTCGCCTGGTTGTCAGGCTGCGTTGCCACCATAGCACCCCCTTGGCTAAAGGCCAGAGGGCGCAGGGATGCTGCGCCATAGAGACAGTCCCATGGGATTGGGGTGGCGAGTTGGGGGACGTCGTGGCAAGGGCAGCAAGTGAAATGAATCAGTTCATCCACCTGTCACACAGACCTACTGCACTCTGACAAATTCCCACACTTATCTATGTACACCATTTTTTTTTTTAAATGGATACATTAATCCATAAACAAACAAATCCAAATTGCCAGAGGAGTTATAAAGGGATTTGGCTGGCATGCCCCTGTGTGCCATTTTCCTCTACTGAACAGCACCCTGAGCTTCTGTCTCTCAGCATACAGTGTGTGCATGTGTGTGTGCGAGTGTGTGTGTCTCCCGCTGAGCCTGTGTGGAGTGTGTGATCACACATCCTCCCTCTGACTGGCTGCACCCTACAGCCACACACAACTGAGATGTCTCTGGCAAGCCCCCCCTCGCACAAACGCCTGTTATTTGGTGTGTGTGTGTGTGTGTGTGTGTGTGTGTGTGTGTGTGTGTGTGTGTGTGATCTTCAGCTAGTTACCATGGAAATAGGCCAAGCAGCAGGCACGCGGGGGACAAGCAGAACAATGTGATTTAACTGAGAGACACACACACTGTGCTGCACTGGTTGAGAAACACACACACACACACACACACACACACAAAAACACAGGCACACACACACACACAGACTAAGACACACTGAGACATACACAGGGCTGGCGAGTGATGATGATGTGTATTGATGGTAGAGAGTTCCTGGAAGCCAGAGTGAGTCAAGGCACAAGTCAATCAAACTCCCTGACCCTGCGCTGGAGGCATAAGGAAGCGGGACCACTGGAGCAGCCAGACAGCGAACACACATGGAAGGCGCTTCCACGTGCACCGTCCAGGTGAACACACTGGCTGTTCTGTCAGACACAGACACAGCATATGTTGTCTGTGAGGCTTATGGAAATCAAGCCCAGTTCAGTTTGAGCATGGAGAAATGGTGGCAAAGTGAGTTTTTCTTCAAGAGTTTTTCTACAATACTGTAGACATAACTACCGGAACAATTTTACGGATACTTTTCTTGCTCAAGTACACTTCCACATGGCAGATGGTTCACATTTTCTGCCTTCTAATGGAATTATATGAATTTATTTTGAAAAACATAACAGCAATGCCTATTACCATTAATAATTACCCTGTTACTCGAGATAATCCACAGACCCTTACCGAAATATACCCACTTATAAATATAAATTCAAAAATAGCACTACAGGTCAGAGGACAATTATGTGTTTAACCACTAAGAACAGCTACATTTTAAAAAGTACTTTAGCTAGAAGTTAAATTAGCCAAAGTGGTGAGGTATCCATGTTCAAGAGTTCTGTCGCAACCCCAATACAATTCAGATTCATGTAATTTTGTTTGTGGTGCTCACAGCTTTAATAAAAGACATTTGAACAGAGGTTTGTCTTTCCAGAAACAATGTCCTACCCTGAACAGTTCACAGACTATATTCCTGTCAACAGCTTGTTGAAAGCATGGGAAATAATACCAAAACTCTTAGTTACAGAAGTGGGAAATATGCTCTTTAGCAATTTTGTGAACAGACCCTTGAACCTCTTCAACAGAACAGACATTTGACATTAAAGGCTAGCATTATTCAATCCCTCAGAACTATTCATTATTTAAAGGTCTCTCACTTTACAAAAAAGGGCAGACTGAATTAAAGAGATGTTCTGTATAAAATTATATGATGTAACTGTGCAGCCCTCACAATTGGCACCATAGCGTTTAATACACCACCACCACACAAAGCTTTTACAATGCAATGCAATCCAAGTATGTTATTCTAATATTCTCTCTACTTTGTTACAGTAATACGGAAGGCCAGGCCTGCTTTCAGGTGGGATCAGATAAGCCTTAGCCCAGGCTCTTGACCGTTTACACTGACTTAAGGTCACTTAAAAACATGTTTGGGGACAGTGTTGTGCTGTCCTCTTGTATAAAGTCCTAACAGCTGGCCTGTGAGTGCGAAAAAAAGGGCCACCAAGGTGACACAAAAATTAAAGGACATGTCTGGTGATATTCTGCATACAGTACATCTGCAAAAGCTAGCAATGAACTGATCCTACTTACAAGTGTTGTGTGTGTAACCAAAACCCAATATATCTTATATATGGTTATATTATACACAAAGCTCCATCGTTAACCAACAACAAAAACCCATCAATGACCTGCTGACACCATCATGCTGCTGTCAATACTCTACTAGAGCACCAACATGTGTATTCATCCACAACTGAAAATGGTTCCTAACAAATCATAATTACATTACATGTTACTTGTTAGACACTTTTATCCAAAGCGACTTACATACTGTGGACGGGATTGTATGTATACAGGAGCAATTTGGGGTGAAGTGTCTTGCCCAGGGACACAACGACATGCTGACTGCAGTGGGTTTTGAACCTGTGACCCCCTGATCCCCCACACCAAGGCTCTATCCACCAGGGCTCTATCCATTACGCCACACGCCACTGCCCATCTAGTAATAGTAATTACAGATGTGGACTAAGGTTTTTTTTGTTTTTGTAAATGAGAGGACACAGCTGTCAAAGGCTGTTACTAAATATTCTTGCTATTTCTATATATGTGTGACTTGTTTAAAAAATGTATGCCTCAAGTGAGGTTGAATTAGATAGCAAAAAGGCTTAGGGGACTGTTGATAGACATGTGTTTAGAATGTGGGATTTGTTGACTACACGAAAACGGTAAGGCAAACGAACCGAAATCATTAACAAAAAAGTCTTCCGTCCACACGCAATAGGCACCTGAAACGTGTCCTTCCACACGAGACCGCTCGACCCGCTGGAGACGCTGTAGTACATATGCCGGGCCTGTAAGTGGCGCTGTACTTCCGCCACAAAATACACCAAAAGCAGTGAAGAAGACTTCCGAGCATGGTTTCCATGGTTGCCCTTCTGATTATTCTCCACGGTGGATTTAGCAGCAGAGGTGGGGAGAGGCAGGGCTCTTTTTCTCCGTCAGCAGCAGCTGATCTCTGATCTCTCTCTCCTGTCCGATTAGACTTCACTCGCGTTTATGTCCATATCGATCAGATCTAGCTAGTTCTAGCTAATGACTGCCTGAGTGTCAAAGGACACTCGAATAAGCGAAATTTTGACCGGAAATTTTAGATTTCGGCTAACGGAAACTCTGCCGTGCGGGGGGGTCTGCTGGAGGCACCTGCTGGGTGCACTGTCCTGCGAGATACCGGGACCTGGCTCGAAACACTCGGAAAACTGTTGTTGTTGTTGGCGAAACACATCAGCAATGACGCGGGTGACACGGGGGTGAGCAGGAGAGGTGGGGAGAGGCGGGGCTATTGCGTCATCGTTATCAGAAAATAATCGTATAGGGCGTAGACACGGAGCCGTTTGGCCCCCCAGAGCGTTGCGTCCGCAGATCTACCCACCTTGGGACCCGTTATCGTTATCGTTATCTGCGTTTCCCTGTCGGCCTCGTGTGGCCGAACCGTCTATATGATAGAGAACTGTAGCGGATACGACAGTTACCGTTCTCGTGTGGCTCCAGCCTAAGAAGGTTCACACAATGAGAGAGTACTGAAGTGTGATATTGCCTCAACAAATAGCAGGAGCAGGCAGATAACGTGTGTTGTTGACGTGTGAGTTAATGACCAGGAGAAACCTAGGTGTAAGGAAGGTTGAATGTTAAGTAAAACATCAAAGGGACATTAAATCTGTATTTGTATCCAAATGGATGTGTGAGTCAGTGTGACACAAGATGAGTACTTGTGGATCGATAAAGCCAGCAAGGGCACAGCTGGGAGCATTGAGGACAGACAGCTGTTTTCATTGTTCCACTTTACTGTCACTCTCCTTTACATTTTCCCTGTTTCTGTCTTTTTCCCCAGGCCCTCGCACAATTTCTCACACAATCTTTTCACTATCTAACCCACAGCTTTCCTCTTCACCTCCATCTTCCCCCTTACTTCCCTTTTATCGCCTCTTTTCTCTGAACTCTTCAAGCGACATGCAGGAATCAGAATCTGAAAGAATGGCTCAATTAATGTTTGACCCCTGGTGCACTTTGACGCTTCCTCGCAAACCAAAATCAAATGCAATTAATGTAAATATCCTGAAAAAGTACATACACACATATATGCTCTTAATTAAGTAATGAAAATATTGGTGTACACACGGCATCTATTGCACGTCTGTCCGTGGGAGAGGGATCCCTCCTCTGTTGCTCTCCCTGAGGTTTCTCCCATGTTCCCCTTTAAACTGTGGGTTTTCTCCGGAAGTTTTTCCTTGTACGATGTGAGGGTCTAAGGACAGAGGGTGTCGTATTGTCATACTGATATTCTGTACAAACTGTGAAGTCCACTGAGACAAATGTAACATTTGTGATAATTGGGCTATATAAATAAACATTGATTGATTGATTGATTGATTGATTGATTGATTGATTGATTGATTGATTGATTGATTGATTGATGGTGTCCTAACATTTATCTGAAAGATTGGGACTTAAATGTTCTATTATTTTACAATTAAGAAATAGAGTGGTGCAGTGACAAGTCCTAAAACCCGGAAGTGAGTTAGCATTTTACCACTACGGGTTCCCTCGTCTCAGTCAATGGGATTTCTCTTTTGGAAAATATCTGGAAATAAGGTCTGTGGTTGACACAAATGTAAGAGACGGATCACGTTTTGTTCTACGACATTAAATACATCAGCAGTGACCCCACTGGTGTCTGAAAAATGATGGTTGTTAACAAGTGGCTGAATAGGACTACAGAAGTTGTCGAGGACGTTGTACGTCATTACGCCGAACTCGTAAACACTCCCGCTAAGTTTCTTTGCCCCTGTTCTGCTTGAAAGCAAGTACCTGCGCTCTTGCAAACTGTTAAAACAAACGCTTCAACTTGTACAATTTAGAATCTGTATTTTCGAGTTACGCCTTAAGTTGGCGTGACGTTGAAGTCGTGCGACCCTGCTGTACTCGGCTGTAGTTCGATTATAGCATAACGTTAGCATTTTGCTTCTGGCGATTAGATTTATGATTCGAAAATTATAGAAGTGGGGTAGACATGTGGATATTATTCGGCTGAACAAAACGTGTATTTATCTAACAGGTTCGTGTTCCACAGACCTTATTTTTTACAATATTCCAAAAGCCTATGGAGAAATCCCATTGCTTTTTTGTCGAGGGAACCCATGCGCAGCTTACTTCTGGGTCGGCCTACAAAGATACGTCATCCCTGCACCACTCTATTAGATATTATATCTAATATTTTACCTAAGTCCCTAAGAGCTCCCGAGCCGCAAGGTTAGAAACCACTTGTGTAATATACACTATATGGCCAGACGTAATGGGATACAAGGCTATTAAACCCCTGCAGTGTGTGTGTGATTGTTGAACTCATTATTTCTAAACCATAAACATTATAATGCTGATATTAAAGCCACTGGTCTGGTCTCAGACTTTGCAGTTTTAGGAACCTGGCTGCGGGGACTTTCTGCCACAAGAGAATTACTGAGGTCTAGCACTGGCGGTGGGCAATAAGGCCGGCTCACATCTCATTTCAGCTCATCCCAGAGGTGTTTGATGGGGTCAAATTCTGGGTCTGTGCAGGCTGGAACAATTGTTCCACAACAAACTGGGGAACCACATCTTTAAAAATCTCATTTTGCAGGGAAGGATCTTTCCCTGCAAAATGAGTGACAGGGAAGGATCTTTTCCAAACTGTTGTTAGCACAATTGGAAGCACCCCTTGTTGTCTAAAATTGTATATTTGCAAGAAGCTGACACCAAGTAGCTGTTCTGAAGCCTTCGTGGAGTTTGTCATGGATTGTAGATGTTGAAATTCAAGACTCCAAATTGCTTTGCCTAATAGTTTCTAATGTCAAGAGGTCAAGAATGCAAAAAATGTTTTCTGACCTTATTCCCATTTGTGGGTTTAAAGGTACTTCAGAAAAAGTTTTGAATGATATGTCCCCTTTAGAATGAGAGCAAAATACAGAGCTACAGTATGAAAGACAAACCAGAATAAAAGTACAGAAAAGTATGTGTTCTTTTACTTTCGTCCCACATCTACAGTATTACCTCCAAGAAAGGTCACAGACTCCGTTGTTCCCATTTCAGACCCTGTAGTCTACAGCAGGGGTGTCCAAACTATGGCCCGGGGGCCAAATGCGGCCCGGCCCGCGAGTCATTTTTAATCGGCCCTCAGCAGACAGTAAAAGTATAATGGAATATGGCCCACAAATTAAACTTGTGCTTGTACTTCATAAATATATATGTAAACATATATTACTCAGTAGTATTCATGTGTTAATAGGCACACTTTTCAGTTTAAAACTATTTCTAACAAATCTAAGTTGATGAGAAAGAAGCCCAATAACTAATTTGTATAACAAGCTTGAAATCTACCCTTCATATTTCCCCTTATTATAAGCAATCTGAGCCTCCTGTTTTAAGGAATGAGCTGCCAACACAATAACTGAAACCCTACAGAGAGCTGTGTGTTTCTTTGTATCAATATCAACCATCATTTACCTACATTTCATTGATTTTCCTAACTTATAACTTATGAGGCAATAAACCTCTGGTGAGCGGCCCAGCCCTTCGTATATTTTACTGTATGTGGCCCTCTGTGAAAAAGGTTTGGACACCCCTGGTCTACAGCAATACAATAATAAAAAAATTAAAACTAAGACTAAAACTTGGTCTAATATGTTCTGCATTTTACAACCCTATACAGTATGTATTCTTTTTGGCTGAGAGTAGGGATTATGACATTTAAAAAAATGGCAGATGTAAATAAAATGCTGTGAATGACGCTGTGTTATAATGTGAGTGTCCTGCTCCTTGTGGCGTTAGTGACAGAGACATCGGTGTCATGCAGGCTCAACACAGAGCTGATATTCTCCCCGAGGACAATCGCATGTCTCTCACACCTTCTCCCTCCCACTTGAGCAAATAGAAAAGGCGAGAAGTTTATTTATACATCCCCGTAAAAGACAAAGGTTTGGATTTTTTTTTCACCAAACATGTGCTCTCTGTTTCCTTCCCCTTTGGCTGCACTTTCTTACTCACCCTCCCATTCACTTTTGTCTCTCACTTTCTTTAACTGACCTCTATTTTCCAATTCTCATTCACTCTCTATACTTCTTTCTCCATTCATCTGTCTTTCATCACACACACACACACACACACACACACACACACACACACACACACACACACACACACACACACACACACACACACACACACACACACACACACACACACACACACACACACACACACACACACACACACACACCACACACACACACACACACACACACACACACACACACACCACCCACACACACACACACACACACACACACACACACACACACACACACACACACACACACACACACAACACACACACACACACACACACACACACACACACACACACACACACACACACACACACACACACACACACACACACACACACTTCCCTGTAACTGGGTTATGTGTAACTTCAAATAGCCATAGTTGACAATAGGGAGAGCCCAGAGTTCGTCCTCCCCTCTTTCTCTTCCCACTTTAAATCTAAAGATATTGTGTGTGTGTGTGTGTGTGTGTGTGTGTGTGTGTGTGTGTGTGTGTGTGTGTGTGTGTGTGTGTGTGTGTGTGTGTGTGTGTGTGTGTGTGTGTGTGTGTGTGTGTGTGTGCATACAGTAAGCACACGTGCAGCTGCATGTGGGAGCATATTAGCGAGGCACAGATCCTTTTTTTTTGCAAGCGTCAAGGTCATTTCCCCGCTCTGTAGCATTAAAGTATAAATGTGAAAACCTGCGTTTAACTCATGCACGTGCACGACACACACACGCTTTAACCTAGATGCAACCCATTATCACCGTGGCACACGTGCACACCCAATCCTATTAGTAGCAAATATGAAGAGGGGTGAATATTTGCTTAATATTTAGGCTGTTGCGTAACCATCCTTATTTACGACACATGTTGAGACTCATGTGGGGGTTTTACAGTTTAAGGAGGAGAGACATTGAAAGGCAAGGAGAGGACAACAAATGAAAGAAAGGGAGAAACAGGAAAGGAGAGGTCGGAAGGGGAAGTAGGGAGATAAAAGAATGGAGAAGAAGAGAAATTAGGGAAGTTGGAAAGGGAAATAAGAGGAAAGGAACGGGAGAGAAGAGAACAGGTGGGTGGTAGAAGGGGAGGAAAGGAATAAGTGGGACATTAGATTGAATAACCAACCACAAGAGGACCGGCTGTGAGAAAAAGAGGAAGAACTCTCCAGTGCATGGTAAAGGTCAAAGGAGACATACGAGCGTGCCCCTCTACCACGACTTCATCTGCTCTTCCTTGTTCCTCAAACCTCTTATAATGCCATTCATGTGGGCCCAATGAAATGTCAACAATAGATGAATTCACACGATCACGTCTAGAAAAAAAATACTCTGGGGATTGAAACCAATTAAGTGAATTAAATAGATGTACTAGACACAATTGATTCACAGCATGATGTCTGCAAACATGTGCAATAAGTCAATGAGACCGTGAGATTGATTGTTTCTCACAGATCAACACATTTGGAGATGTTGTTTCCGACAGATACACAAGAAGTAATCTTAAAGGATAAGCAATCACATAGTCAGAAAACTGATGAATAAACAGCCTAAAAATAGACAGGAAGTCAAATCCCGAGCACAGATCTTCCTCCTCAGCTCTGAGGACGTTCCTATCAAGTGTCAAGCTGTCCTCCAGAGCGACATACATCATCACATATGATTGGTTTGAGTATTTCAATAATGCCAGTGGAAACCCCCCCTAGGAGAATTGCTGTCAAACGGAAGTCACGCTTTACTGGCACTGTGGTTACCTCAGGACAAACAATTGTATAGATAAAAGGTAAAGTGGGGTTCCCTCAGGACATCCCTAGTTATACAAGATGTAAGACAATAATACTGTAAGCTACAATGACAGCTTATACAATATGGAAACAGAAGAATATATAAAAGGCATGTCTAGTTAAATATAGTGCAAATATGGGCCATGAGCCAGTGGTTTTCAGATAGAAAAGGGTGAGTGGGGTATTGCAACATTTGGAGGCAGCAGAAAAGCACACACACACACACACACACATTATGCACACGTGATATAATGGAAACTATAATGAAAACTTCATCTCCAAAAACTGAAATTGATGATAAGTCCACCTGAAATGCCAAGGCGACATTTCAGCTGAGTTTAGAGGGGGATGCTGTGTGTGTTTTCATGCTGTGGCCAAATAGACCTTTCCAGCCTCCTTTTTCTCCCATGTGAAGATAAAATGCTTCACTATGGCAACTAGGGCTTCCCCCTCTGGGTCAATGAGTTGTCTAGCTAACTGGTTGCTTTAGTCGACTACAATTATTCATTTTTTGGGGCATTCTTTATTCTGACTTCCAATATGTGCACATCTCCGAATCAACAATATTTATAGTGGTGCTTTAGGGTGAGTATTTATTGGAGAAACTTGGTTTAGGAGCAACCAAATTGTATAAATTATAGTTGACTCAAGGACAGCCCTGTAGTCTCTGAAATATTAGGATTTTAGGGTTATGACTTAAGGGTTGTTTGGTTTAAGTATAGTAGTAAAGGATAGGGTAAGCCTTTAACTAAATCACTGAAAGTCAATCCAATATCCTCACAAGTATCCAAAACAAAAAAGCAGATGCTCCCCAATGATGGGGTGCCCTAAGTTCCCTCTTTTTTGATAAGTATTCACGTGCGTGAGTGCTCTATCACCATCGCTAATGTGACGCCACAATGGAGTGCCGGTGATGCGGGCCCGGTGAGGGGCCAAAGTCATCAATCAGGCGGATCGAAACCGCAACGATAAATCAATAGCGGCCTCCGGGAGCGATGACAGTGGCGCGTGAATCCGCCTCGGTCTCTCTCGCGGCCATCCATCAACAAGTCCACAGTTCACCAAGTACAGGGCAGCAGCCACGCGCACAGTGGCGCGGCATGTTAACGGTTGTACGGGAGAGTAACATTAACACATGTCAGTGTGTGGAAAACGAACCGGGACTGTGGCGACAGGGTGAAGTTAAAGGGGAAGGGCTGCGTGTGTCCGTTAAAGTGGCAAGCGGCGTGCAGCACGAGGGGGAGTTGCTGCGTAGAGGAGAATTACCGACCCGAGACCACCTGACACAATAAAAACCTACAAGTGACAATAGAAAGGTGGAGGAAAACCTCAGGGAGACAACGCTGCAAGTTCTGCAAGTGATGCTGCTGATGGGAGGAATCACACCGGAGAAGAAGGTGACAGCCACACTGTGAGACTGTCACATCTGTTGAGGATAACAACTGGCTGACACCCCCCCAGAACCTCACTCACACACCTACCGATGGTGTCCGGTCACACGCGCGTCCCCCTGTCCTCTATCAGTGATGTAGTCCATTCAATGCGAGTGTTTTCTTTTTACTCACCCCGTGTGCTGTCGCTGCCAGTCTCCGTCCGCTCCCCTGTCCTACCGTGTGATTTAACGCGAGAGAGGGCGAGCCGTGGGCGCGTGCAGCCCCCACCAGCGCCATCCATCGCTGCGGTCGCGGCACGCCGCTCTCGCGATACCGTGCCATCTTCATAGGAGTGTGTGTGGTGTGACGTAGCAGTTTTACCAGAGTCCCGTTGGCTCACTCAGCCCGATGCCGCCGTCTCCTGGGCGAGAGGCGAAAAGAGCAATAGGATGGTGATGTCATCCCGTATTTGATTTTATTTATTTATTTTTTATAGGGACAATCAATCAATGGTAGTTCTAGACTAATTATACCTGGGTGGGAGGAGTTATTTTATTGAGGGGGGACAAAGAAACAAAAAGAGTCATCACGTTTTCAACAATTTTAGTATCAACTCATTCCCTATACAACAACAACAACAACAACAACAACAACATAAAATACCTTAAGTGGTGTTTGTTTTAGTAATATTTGTGTCAGTGACTTGGTTACATTTTCATTAAATACAATTTTAAAATCTGGTTATTGTTATCTCAACATCAAGTTACATTACAGTCTTTGCTGCGAAAATATCACCAATGGTGTCATCATGACATTTTCTTTTGGAGAGGGGCCACAGGTGGGGTCCACATTCAGTGTTACAGGATTAACCCCATTTGTTTGGTTCTCTCACACACCTCCACAGTCAGATGTAACCTGCTGTCATAAACATGGAGAACACCTGTTTACTTCCTTTCATTGGAGATCTGCCAGCACAAGTTTACTGTCACACTGCTTTTCACAGAGAAGGTGAGAGGTCATCTTATAGGCATTTACAGAAATAGAAACCTTTTGGGGAAATCCCCTTATTTGTTTTCTTGGTAAAAGTTAGATGAGAATTTTGATTTCTATTTTAGACATTTTGTTTATTTTCTTTAGAGCAAGGTGGTTTAGTGTTTACATAATGTTCTAAATATGATCTGATAAGTTACACCTCTCCTTTGGGAACTTTGTTTCATATAGTTTTTTAACTGTTTGCTTAATATGGTATTAATATAGGTTAAAAAACCCACATAAAGAAAGGCTTTTAAGATTTTCCCTTTTGGCTCGTTGCTTACTTACTTTGGGACCTAAGCCGCTACTTTATTCATTTATTTTAGACCTTTGAAGATGAGTAAAACAAAGAATTCAGATCAGATTTATTTTCCAAAATGATGTTGTAAAGTTTTTAGTTTTTTTTTAATAATCAGGACTTTTGAGTAACACTTCAACAAGTCCAGGACTTGCACAGTGTTGAAATGAGAAGCAGACAGACCTTTTGTAAAGGGGACTTTATTGCATAAATACATTGTTTTAAGAGTGCAGAGTGCTCATCTGTACCTATTCACACAGGTCTTACATCGGTTCACAGCATGCTAGATATGGGTAAGACTCAATCATGGTTGGAGATGATGGGATTAGAAAGCACACATATGGGAGATTCTAAGTCATTTTCCATCAAGTCGTTTTTTAAGTTTTTTTTTTCTCCAGCAGTTCTACCAATCATCATGTCGTCAGTCATGTGGTGTCAATTATAAACTGTGCCTAATGTTCTCATTTATTCACTCATGTGAGGGTGTTTTCTTCATGTGTGTGTATGAGTTCCAGTGCATGTATTGCTTGTGTGTGCATGCGTGTTCACAGGTCGTCTGTCTCATCGAAGGGGATGATGTCCATGTGGAGGTTTGAGTTGTCCTCACTGCAGATCCATCCAATGGGCGTGCGGTTGAATGAGGGCCGTGTGCGCATGTCCCCCTGCTGACCGGGCAAAAGCTCCATCTCGTCTGTGCCATTATTGAACTGTGGGAGTTCGAAGGACAACATCTTGGACACCTTGTCTACGCCGCCAAATGGCAGCGCGGTCCTTGGGAAAGAGAACAAGGAGATACAGGAAGTTAGGGAGCAAGAAGGGAAGACCAGGAAAGAACAGAACATATGACTTGTAACGTAATTTGATTACAAATTACGTGAAGTTTCAATGTTATACATTGTTTGCTGGTTGCAGGGATGATCTACTTAACCAACTATGTGTCATGAGAACAATGTAATTTCAATTTCAATTCAAAGAAAATGTATCTTCTCTGTTGCGTGTTTAAACACAAAGTTACTGAAGTGAAATTACTCAAAACATTACAAGAGGCAGGAAAGCATTGCCGTAATGGTATTAATTTAGCTTTTTATTAGTTTAAAAACAGTTTGTAAAACATACAAATATATCCCTAAGGTTCCAAGATTGATCTTAAGTAAAGGATGGTTTGAAACCAAAATAATGTTTGTTGGGTACGTCTGTGATTTTTTTACATTGACAGGAAACGTATTTGTGGTACACCAAAAACAAGCCTAATACAGGAGAAAATATGTTTCCTTTGAAATGTAATTTACAATTCAGTTTTGTTGTGTGGGAAAGTATTTGTAGGAGACCAGGCTGACTGACACATTTTACATAGCCAATTTTTTTTGACTTATAGGCTAACGCAAAACAACTATGGACAAATTAAATCAAGTCAGTTAAATTCAATGGTATCATCATTTTACTTTTTGTTGCATACAAGGAAATGTGATTTTTGTTTGTGTTTACCTGTTGAAGCTCTTGTACATTGGCAGGTCAAGGTGCTCTTGGATGGGTCCTGGCATGCAAGACCTCATGGTGGCTCTCAGCTCCTCGTTGCCCCTCATTGCCCGTTCCCATGGCGATACGTAGATGGGTACATACTGCTTCCTTCTCTTCTCCTTCTCTGCTTTCTCATCCAATATCTCTTTTACGACTGAAAACACGCAGGAGGGGAGAAGCAGGGAGATTTAATGCAAAATCTTAACAGAAAGAAACACTGAAAAAATCGAATAATAATCTTTGACCCCACCTTCTTCCTTCTTTACATCAGGCTTTGGTGGGACAGGAGGGGGGCACATCAACATGTTCTCGAGGTTCTGCTGGAAGGACAAAAAAAGGAAAATCATTATTCTGCTCCGTAAAGATCTATACACACAACCTAGTGTTCACAAACACAACCTCCCATTCTCTTATTCACTCTTACCTTGTTCATGGTGGTCACGATGAACTTCTCGACTCTTTGCTGTCTCATCCTGAACATCTTGGAGCCCTTGTTTGTGTTCAAAGAGAGCTCCTCCAGCATGGTGTCCTTGGGCGTCTTGATCTTGGTGCCCAGGTCAAACTCAGCAGCCTCGGAGTCTGACTCATCATCTGACAGGAAGAGGAAGAGGATGTAAGGAAGGGGCTAAATATTGCAGGTGGTGTATGCAGAGAAAAGGTAGGGAAGATCTTTATTGAATTATATTGCATTACTGCACCAACAAGGTGCTTTTATTTTCATTATTTCACATTTTCTGTTGATCTGTCCAATCAGTTCAAGATGAAAAAGCGTGTTTTAATAAAACAAATGTTATAACTTTTGTGATGACTTTTAATAAATACAAATATTATCATTTTGGGAAATATCCTTATTTGTTTTCCAGCAACTCTTCTAGAAAAGTATATGACGCTACAGCCAGCATTTCTTAAATTAGCTTAGCAAAAAGACTGGAAAAAGGGAGAGCCTGGCTCTGACTTGTAATTGCACTGTTGAGGAACCTGCAATCTAAGTTTTTCATACATTACATAATTACACCATATGTGTATAAGTTATGACAATAAACCTTTGAATCTTGAATCCAAATGTAAGGAAATATGCTAACACACAGCACATGTTAACAAATGAACACCTTATACAGTATCTTGTGTACAGCAACAGTAAAGTGTAAAATAGTTGTGACAGTTTGAGCAAAGCTAACCTTTTTTGGCTGTATTCCAAGTGAAACACAAGCCATACATCTTCCGTACGGCAACTTATTCCCTTTGAGCAGTGTTTAGTTATAACAGGATTTATATAAAGTCCTGTGCATGTTATTGGGCCATTTCAAAGTGGACGGGCCTTAAATGTAGACTTTTCACATTGGCTTGACTTCATAGGGAGAGACGTCTCTAAACCAGGGGATCATTTATTTTGAGCTAAATCAACTACCCTGTGTGAACACTAAATGTAATGCTTTAAAAATCATAAGGTCCTATATGCGCTATGGGCTTCAAGAATGCAGAAGATCAGTGGAACATCTGGGTCATTTTATTCTCGAAAGTCAGACATCTTTGGCTTAATGCGCCACTGACCAAATCCAATAGAGATGAATGGGGTCCCATCTCCAACATTGTATCAAGTTATCTTTATACATCATCTCTTATGTCGTATCTTGTTTTACACCAGAAAAGCATATGCTGTTAAATAGGTTCAAGATATGAACAGTAAAGGCGTAAATTATTCATTCAATCTCGGCAACTATGAGAGCAGTATTGATTTTCTTCTCAATACTGCTTGGGAAAGAAACCCAAGAGTACCAGTTTTGGGCGTTTTTTTGTTTTGTTAATAAAGTCTTGGCGGAGGTAAAACACTTTCTGAAAAGTGCTCTCTCTTATAAGCCAAAACCATTTGGAAAATTAAACTGTGGGTTTATCTTCCACTGTATATCTTAAATTAAACAAGGGATGTATGAGAATGAAAAGGGCACATTTGTATCCTCTGGTATTCCATATTATCCTTGTGACGAATTAGAGATGAAACCTAGTGTACAATGTTATGGGATGTGTGTGTGGGGGGAGTTGTAGGGGTTACTAGGCCAAAGCAATATAGAAGAAAAGGGCACTGGGGAATGTCAAGGCAGGTTTTCTGTTAGAACTGTTTATTGAGGGAAATCCTAATAACACACTGCCGCTCTCCCTCTCTTTCCACTCTTCTGTTTCAGTGATGGAGAGATCTGATGGATTTTACTGCTCCACAGAGCTCCTCATAAAACTCTCTTCTCATCCACCACATACACTCTGATATCACTCATAACACCTGGAGTCCAGCCATAAACCGACACACACACACACACACACACATGCGCACGAAACCCATCTATAAAGCGGGGAGTTGGCATTGCAATGCTGCGGAGAGCTGTTAGCAGTACCTCATAAATCAGACTAGTGCAAGTGGGTGTGTATTAAGTGTGTGTGTATGTGCGAGAGAGAGGGAATAATTGTGGCTGCTGAGCAGAGCGAACTCTCCCATGGGGATATTGATTAGAGTGTTAATTCAGAAGAATGTGAAACTAGAGCTGGCTGCTGACTGGGAGGAAATTGGACAGACTGACAGAGGCAGGGGGAGGACGGACAGACGGACAACGTGCAGGCATGGGACAAATGTCACAACGACACAGTGGCAGGGATGATTGATAGATGAGTGGGTATTAGCTGGAGAAAAGTAAGGGATGAGCAGGGTAAGCTCCTGACTGACTGACTGAAAACAAACTGGTGAAAAGATACAGATGTTGCTGCAGATCTGACAGCAGAAGGACACAAATGGGGAAAGACAGATTGTTGAGACAAAAGCATGTAAACAGACACTCAGACCATGCTCAGATTGCACTCTCAGGGATTGGCAAAGGATATATTGTTGTTGGTAGCATATTATGCAACAAGTAAATGTCAGTCATATCGGCTCTGTGAGACTGCAATTAGGCACGGTGTTACTGTTGAGCTAAATGCTTTTGCCAGCAGGCTAATATGCAGATTTTTAGCAATTTTTATTTATATAATAAAATTATGTCACCCATCATGGTTTACTGTGTTGGCATGTTAATTCTCTGATGATTAGCACTAAACAAAAAGTATAGCTATGGCGAATAAGAATATCATTAATTGGGCAGGATGTTGGTCATAAACCCAAAAAGTATTGATACAGATTGAAACCTGATGATGGCTCTAAATGAGAAGTCAGAGGATCAGAAAAGTTATTAAAATTCATCATTAGTTTTTTTCACACAAACAATAATGTTACTGTAACCTTATGGATAAGTCAGGGGATCACCAGAGTGATTATAGAAAAACTCAAACGTCATGTAACTCAACATCTTACTAATCATACTAATTATTAAAAAGTACAAATAGCACAAATGTATAAGTACTAAATTATATTGCACTTAAAGTATCAACAGTGCTCGTATGCTAAACCATATCCCTTTTGAGTGTTATATATTATATAATATCATATTATATTATACTGGATTATATTATTTTACATTGGATTACTCTTGCATTAATGTGCGAACAGACTAAGGCCAAAATATGAACCTGTTCCAAGTTTAATAAGTTGCGTTGATTCCACTTCAGGCGCCTTAAACAAATATGGTGGGAACAGATTCACCGTACTGTTATTTTGTGTTGCCTCCAATGGTGACAGATTTGTGGCTGCTCTGCCATCTGATAATGACCGACATCCCTTCAGGAGATGCCACATGCATGTAAGAGATTGTGTTACTGCTTAGAACCGGTGTGTGTCCTTATTACATTTTAGGATCATAAGACCGCATGCAACGTTTACACCCCAGCAGTTCAATTTACACACACATGGGCTATGCAGATGGCAGACACCACGGAGTGAACCTTACAAATGAATTTGACATTTACTCGGCTGGATAATCAGATCACACGGGAGAAAGAGGAAGGTCTTCGAGGAATGAGGGTGAAGTTGAGGCAAAAGGTTTTGGATGCTGTTAGTGTGTGTGTGTGTGTGTGTGTGTGTGTGTGTGTGTGTGTGTGTGTGTGTGTGTGTGTGTGTGTGTGTGTGTGTGTGTGTGTGTGTGTGTGTGTGTGTGTGTGTGTGTGTGTGTGTGTGTAGGTGTGTAGGTGTGTAGGTGTGTAGGTGTGGGTTTTACCATCCTGGCTGATGTTGGACAGGTCAGTGATTATCTTGTAGGCCTTCTTCCTCTTGTTAGGAGGGACAGGAGTGCTGGGAGGCATGGCTAAAGGACAAAAAAGTGGAAATGATGACCTCGTAAAAATAATTGTCAGCGTGATTTACCTTTTTTTCAGGAAAGAATTGCAGTTGGACATTACATCTGGACTCGCTATTTCCAGATCTTTCACCTGCATTTAACAATCGTCTCGCTATTGAGATTTACCATCTTTTAAGATCGAAAGATTTAAAGCTGCACTAATCAATATTTTTAAATTAACATTGAATCAATTGACTTAAAGGTTTGCTTGTGGTGAAAACAATTCTTAACCTACTCTGCAGTGTCCTACTCAGTGACCAGAGCGTTTTAGCCCACAATGCTACAACCAACTGTGCACCACCTGCCCAATCCCCAGACTGCAGACAAAAAGGGTTAGCAGCTAGCTAGTGAAAATAGCGTAGCATTAGGCAGCTAAAGAGATTGGTGGAGACCAAAACAGAGCTTTTAAAGAGTGAATATTGGATTAACATTCATCAGGTGACCAGTAACATGACTCCATTTGCATGTTGTGCTGGAGGTTGTAACATAGGCAGCTGTTTGCAACAATAACTTTATAAGGCTATTAATATTTAAGGAGACTGTCCTGCCTAGGGGATCTTTTACAGTGTAAAACTACGTTTGCGATATAAAGTGGTCTCAGATCAGTGAAGTTTACATCATTTACTGAATGTATTATTGTGTGTTTTAATTGTATTTCTAATAGCATATCAATTGCTTATATAACATTTGGTTTTAAATATGCTCTGTAAATAAATTGGCTTGATTTAACTTGTAATCTATCATTAATTGAATTGAATTTAAAGTGTGAGACAGACTTAACGGATCTTTAAGAATTATACCCCTAATGCTCGAATGTTTTTGGTCTCTCGGGGGTCCAACAGAGACAGAATTAGCAGCAGTGAAATGTGAAACCACAAAATTGTTTGCATACTGTAAGTAGTTCAAGAAAAGTCTCTCTTGATTTCCAAGATATGTTTCTGTACAATTAGGTTGCACATCACATCCCAATTTCTAGCAAGCTCCAGCAGAAACCTCACTGGGTTCTGTAATTATTTTAAGCACAGGGCTATTGTGTGCGGGGGGACTATACACAACATTGTGTATAGCCCCCCCCCGCATGCCCTAGAGGACTACCATTCCCAATGGCAGCTCGTGTCTCTCTTGGCTAACCACTCAAATGGGGGCTGGCAGTATGTTGCTGTTACCAGGGTCGAAAGCAATTATGTAAGGCTGGAGGTGAGTCCCACTACAAGAGAAAAAGCTGGCTGGCCGGTCTGCAGGGAGACAGTTAATGTAATTGCTTTTCATCTGCTGTAATTGAAGCTCATTTCCTATCCTGGGATTCAGTTCTGTGCGCTATTTTTATGTACCCATGTTCTATAGTGGAGGAGTGGGACTGTACATTTAAAAGTACCAGCACACACACTCACGGATTTGCACTCAAATGGCTTTTCTCTTGTGATTAATGTGAGTCATTGGCCATGGATTAAAACTGGGGATTACAGGTGTTTTTGAATGTTCTGGGACAGGCCGGATGGAGGTAAACTGCTCTGCTGGAGGGCCTGGGTCTAGTTACCACCTCTCTGAGAGAAGAGGCGCTCCTATGGTGCTGACCCCCCCCCCACCCACCACGACCAGCCGATTTTAGCTCCTGATAAATCTTGAGGAGACAGCTGGGGAGGAAGGGCAAAAGGGCATCAGTAAGCACATTCCAAAATACACACATAGATCCATACCCGCGGACTAAAAACTCCAATGCAGAAGGCCACATTCATCCCCTACCACAGTGTTAAGTACAGCAAGAGCGGGTGGAAGAAATCTACCATCTGGCACTCGTGATTTAGAAATAATTACATTTGAAGCAACGTTTTACTCGAGAAACTGTATTTGCAATAAACCGGTCAAATTAAGTATCATGTAAAGCAATTCTTTAGCAATTTCTGGGACATTAAAAAAATAAAACAGTTAATATGAAGTAGAGCATCTGCTTCTCTTTTAATTCATTAATGTATTCGAAATACTAAAACCTCCACAGGCCATGGCCAAAATCCCAATACTACAGGACTTACATTGAACTGTCTCACTGTATTTAAATAGGATCTAGAATGATTTGACAACTCTGTGAGCATCAGTGCCAGATACTCCACAAACACTCAAGGCACGTGTGAGAGACATTTCTTTATAGCTGCGGTCACACAATATCACTTCGCTAATGTCTTACCTCAGACCCAGTTATCCACAGGTCACAGAAGGTCACAGAAAAAAGGTGTTGCTCAGAGGAGGAGGAATATAGATTTCCAGGTAGATTTGTGTCCAAGAGCTTGTATTGTACTGCCTGCCCTCCTCTTCGCCCTGGAGAGAGTGAAACCCTATCAGCAGGGCTGCTGCAGTGCTATGGGCCAGGCTTCAGGGTTGGGGGGCAGGGGGGAGGGTTTGGTTGGGTAGGGGCTAGAAAGGGTGGGTGTGGTGTTACAAGTTCACAGGTTACTAAAATAAGTGATCATAGAAAACTGACAATGTTTTTATAAAGTATCAACTTTATCTATGTATAAAAAAAAACATATAAACAAATAAATTACAAATGTTAAGATGACATGTAACTTATACCCTTTTCCAATCAAAACAAAATGTGCACGTGCAGGTTTTGCATTTTGTGATTTGACAGTAATGATGTTTTGTTTTTTGTCAAGTGGGAAAGGTGACTTTAAAAATATAACCTGTTGGTGTCCCATATTTTTCCTTTTCAGAAAAACCAGGGCTATTTTAAAATGAAGAAATAGTTCAGCAAGAATTCATAACATTTGATAATAAGCCTTTGGAACACAGGGAAGGAATGCATTGGTAGCATATATTTAATCCTGATTGTGAAAGTCAGCAGATGCTAGTAAAATTGATAAGGATCAGTACAATGATTTCATTGAATTCCAAGCCAGAATCATTTGTCCCACCCCTTCAATTCACAGGGAAACAACAGCAGCTTTTGATAAGATGACAAATAAAACCTGAGAATAGAAAACATATTTCTAGCAGTTACCTTCTTCCCCTGTCTCTTGGTGTTATGTGCTTAAGGGCATTTATGCTTTTGTTGATGTGTCTTTCTCCCCCTCTCATAGTCTCTATTCATCCTCCTCCAGCTAAACAAATGTTGTGGCTTCATGCCTTGTATGCTCCCGGCTACAGTGTGAGTTCCTCGTCAGTCACCTGCTTTTTAGGAGTCAACCAGAAGCCTTTATATATATTCAAATGACAATGTTTAAAACAAGGGTGAAAGGGGTTACTCAGGGGTCAGTAGAGATGAAAAATAGAGCTAGAGAGAGAACAACAGCCCACAGTACTATCAGAAACGTTGCTATCAGAAACAATGCCCGACTGTTTTGGACGTAATATGGTCGGTGTTTACATTAGCATCGCTAACACTCAGAGCTAACCTGTACTGGAGAGAGCATGTGTGTGAAGAAGCAGGAAATAAAAAGGAACTCGCCTCGTGGTATAACTCGCAAGAGAGAAAGCCTTTGAGCTCCATCCTGTTTCAGAAATAATCCTTGATAATCCATGATATGGCGTTTCATCACCGCAGTAGCTGCCGGTAGAATCTCCCGCATGAGCAGGCATAAATTCCCCCCTCTTTTTTATCATTCTTTTTTTTAAAGCTTTATACATAAAATCAGCACTTTTGAAAGAGGAAGTGAAATAGAGGGATATGAGGCATGGCTAGAATGGGTGATCTGTTTGGTATTTTGAGCAAAACACTTCACAGACATGTTTTTTATATATTTTTATATATCTGAGACCTATGCTATTGCCTAAAAATAGCATGATATGTGACCTTTAAAAAATGTGAAAGGCTCACCAAACTGATAACATATACTGTAATCCCAAGGGGAACATGAATGTCTGCAACACCAGATTTATCCATCTACTAGTTGTTCAGATATTTCAGAGGTAACGTTTACCTGCCAGTGGCGCTAAATATAATCCGATTCACCAAATATGTAAGAATTATTCTTTGGGGAACAGAAAAGTCAGTACATTTTTAATGGCATCTAATAGCTGTTAAGATATTGCAGTCTGGACAAAAATGGTGAGTCAACCAAGCACCATTGCACCATTGCCGACAGGCCCTTTAAGATTGCTATGCCAGAGCATGCCACTAGCACAGATAAAAATCACCCATGCAGTGTGGCAGTCCTGAAATTGGACAGGCCAGGTGTCCTTGATAGAGATGTGTGTGTAGCCTGGTTATAAATCCATCAGTCTATAACTCCCAGATAGAGGGTTTATTACCAAGCTGCCTGCTTATTAAAAATGTCCTTTTAGTTATAGTGAATTAAGCCAAACAGATCAGTCAATTAATTGTAATTTATTATTTAGTCTTAAAATACCTAAAAATAAATGTATTTGTCCATTATCTGACCTGACCCTAAACCCTGACCCATTACCCTAGACATTTGACTCTGTTGACCCAGAACCACTACGTGAGTAAAGAGGCACTTTGGGAAAGCATCGGGAGGAGACAGGATGTACAAGGTGGCACCTCCCCTCAGCTTTCAATCACATTGTAAAAAAGGCCATCGGAATTAAGAGTTTAGCTTAACCAAATAGCTGGAGATTAACAGCTTCAGAAATAGGTGAAATGGAGTGTGTGTGTGTGTGTGTGTGTGTGTGTGTGTGTGTGTGTGTGTGTGTGTGTGTGTGTGTGTGTAACTAATTTGGTAATTTAGCAAATAGTTGAAAGAGCTGCTACAGTCATTACTATAAGTGCAGTTACCACTTTTATGTATTTCAAAATGTTAGTTTTAGAAAAATGAATTTGGAGTTCGATGTGTGTGTGTGTGTGTGTGTGTGTGTGTGTGTGTGTGTGTGTGTGTGGTACCTACCACTAGCACAGCAGCTATAAGCTTACCAGTGGACCTGAACAGGACTAAGGTTAGCAGCTAAAGTTAGCCCCGTCTGTCACCTGATCTCAGTCACGGGTCAGAGGTTAGATCCCTTTCTGTGGTCGTGGTTGGGTTTCACAGCTCCAAGGCCATCAGTCGGCATATTTAAACTGCTCTAAAATGGAGGCCAACAATCCTGTAAAGATGTGTTCAACTGCAATTATCATGAACATAATCTAAAATAGAAGAGTATGAAAAGAGATGAATGCATTTTACATTTTGAATCTCTTCATTCAACCGGATTTCTAAATATAGGCTCCATGTAAGGATCTAGAAAATATATTTAAGATGAATGATAAAATAAAGGATACAAAATGTAAACCATCCCCACACCCCCCTTGCCAGATGTATAACTGTTTTGTTAAATGTCAAACATGCACTTTCTAGTTATGTAAAAGAGACAACCCATAAACTGTAGTGGTGCAGCATGTCTAGATGGCACATCCTACAGTGCCACCATGTGGTGAAAGTAAAAAAACAAACATTTCCTGATGCCGGAACTATCACTTCAAAGGCTGTGTATTTGGTCTTTAAAATCCCCGAAGAGCAATTAAGCTATTAGACGAGTCAGTAAATGCCTGAAAGAGAGATGAATGGAAAAAATGAATGAGAGGAGGAGATAGAGTAATGTAGGGGTGGGTGACACAGGCAGAAACAGAGTGACAGCTGAGGTGAGTCATGTCTATTTTTATTCAACCGCATGTATGTGGAAAAAAGCTAAACTGACATGTTATACATCTCTTGTTTCATATCTACATATCGGAAATCAAGACTACTGTAAAAGGCTTCCCTTCTTCGTGGCAGCAGTGCTCCTCGCCCGATGAGAAACTACAGAAAACAAAACACACACTGCTGCAGATTGCAACTAAAAAAAAAGGCACACAGAATCATAAAACACAACTCCTTAAAATGTATATAACAGAGGGGGAATAACATTAGCAGTAGCTCCTTCAAATCTCTTCATAAAGCACCTTTTCTGATATGTTTATGAAGGATGTTTTGCAGATTGGGAAGTTATGAATAAAATCCACACCTTTTATACCCAATATGTTTCTATAATGTCACTTCATCTGTGCTTCCTTTCCATCCTTTTCACATCTTTGGCTCGTCTCTCTTACAACAGTTTTATCGTTTCACATCCTCTATTCTTCTTTTTATGTTAAAACTTAATTCTTCATCATTCAATACAATATTTACAGAACTTTGCTTTAGTTTCACCCAGCATCTACTTCTGTTCTTTCAAGCTGCTGTTCTCCTTTTTTTTTTATACTTTTCTCTGGTTGCCACACTACATTGACTTTGCTAAAAAAAAAAATGTTCCCTCTAGCTACAGCTAAAGCATTGCAGAAAAAAAAGTAAACAAGATTAAATGTGTGCGATAAAATGTGCTACATGGGTGGCTAATCCAAACAGATCTGGTGATAAAACGTGGCTGGCCGCAGCACTGAATAACAATGTCACAATACTAAAAATACATGGACCTATTTAGAACATGTGGCTAGATGTTCTCAAAGAGCCATGGTTTATTATGTGCAGTCCAGAGTCTGTTTAGTGCATAGTGAATCCAGGGCGCCAGACACTAGGCTGCAGACCCATGTTTGAAGTGCTGAACCTGGGTCTGGGGACTCTGTTAGGTAGATTGCTGCAGGGTGCTGGCCGAGAGGAACCATTGGGGCCAATTGGACTCAAATCTGGTGCACTTTTAAACTGCCTGTTGGCCTGCGCAGAGTTGGAGGGTGGAAGGTGGCAGAAAGTAGGTACTTGATTTGGAGCAGGAGCAGCTGAGAAGTTGGGAAGTTGAGGAAGTGGAGCTGTAGGGGCAGGGGGAGGTGGGGGAGACAAAGGGGAGGTGGCCCACTGAGGTTGGTAAGTTTGGCATTGAGGTTGATAGGGTTGGTAGGGGACTGGGCCAGCAATGGGTGGAGGAGAGGTGACATCAGATCGCCACATCGGCTCTCCGAGTGTCGTAGCTGATCGAGGTACAATCACTTTGAGAGCAGGCCCTGTGGATGTTGGCGGAGGCGTGGAAAAGCGCTTCACCTCATATACTCGTGCTGTCTTCTGAGGACCCTTGGTCATTCCTCCCTGCTTCTGATAGTTGGAGGTGTCCTGGGGAACCCCACCGCCATAGCTGAACAAGGAAGAGTTGAGCTGGTAGGGTTGGTGGCTCATAATGTCGATAGACTTGAGACCCTTTTTCTGTCCTTTAGATCCAGCCACCCCAGACTTTGTGACCACAGGCTTCTTCTGGGCCTTCAGAGGGCAGGAGGGAGACAGGAGGGGGTTGTAGTTGATGGGAGGTGGGGCACGGATGTTGGAGGAGTACTTCCAGGTGGAAGGAAGAGAAGGCGTTGGTGAGGGCTCCCTCGTCTGGGCAGGGGAGTAAGGCACTGCAGCAACAGAGGGAGATCGCTCCACAACGTACCGGTCCATCCTGCTCTGCCTGCGGGCAAACAGCTCACCTCCCTTACCCGCTAGCTGTGGCACCTGAGGGGTTTGGGGTTTGGGGGCTACAGGGGGTGGCTTGGTTCTTCGCTGAGCTTGCATGAAGTTGCAGGCCTCTGCCCCCAGCCTCAGCCAGTCCTCCTCTGGCCCTGACTCATGTCCGGCCTCCCCACTGGGTGTAGCTGTAGGTTCAACACCAGGAGCTCTCCCAAAATGAACATCCATGTTCTGGACCATCGACAGCAGGTCTGGGTTTGGAGATACATCTCTGTTCTGGACTGCACAGAACATTGGCTTCTTGTTGCTGCTGCGACGACGGGCATCATGCAGGATGCCGGTGCGAGCGGCAGGGACTGCGATGCGCTCCTCTCGTGACGCCAGAGAATCAGAGGCAGGAGCTTGCAGAGGTGATACAGTTGCCATGGCAGCATGGGGGCCAGGATTTGCAGAGCCTGTCATGTTGACGTAGGGGTGGACAGGTGGATATTGAGAAGGTTGGGTTGGAGGAGTAGGAGGAGGAGGGGTAGGCTGGGCATGGAAGGAGACTTGAGTCAGATCAGGGTTATGTGGTTGGGAGATGGGAGGGGCAGAGATGTATCTGGAGGAAGGTGGATAAGTAGGAGCAGGAGAAGAAGTATATGGCTGTGGAGCCGGAGGGGAGAAAGGTTGAGCAGGTGGTGGATAAAACAGGGTACTCTGAGCTGTGGAAGGGGAGAATGGGGCGGAGGGGTAACCATTCCCTGCGGGCTGAGGGTTAAATGTGGGTGGGTTTGTGGCAGGCTGGGAGAAGTGTGGAGAGGAGGGAGGAGGGTTAACAGATGGGGGACTGTGGATGTTGTTGTTTCTTGCAGGGATGTACAGAGAAGTGCTAGAAACCGCTCTCCTTGGATCAGGTCCTTGTGCAATCCGAGTAGGTTGGAGGTTTACCATGGAGACGGCCGCCGCTGGTTTGTTTGTCATGGCGGCAACTGTGGGTTTGGGTTGGGGAGGGCGGAACATCACAGAGGTTACAGATGGACGAGAAGAGGAAGGGCCTGGGGTGAAGGGGCGCGCAGTGCGGTTCAGGACATTTGGATTCAGGTGTTGGTCTGAGTCTGTCATTGTGCTTGGACTGAGATTAGGGTTAGGACAAGGGTTAGGGTTGCCATGTTGCCCATTTTGGCTTTGAAAGGGCGTCTGAGATGGGCTCAGAATGACACTAGCCCGACTAACAGCTACTGACCCCCCATTGGTCATAGCCACAGATGGAGGACACATGTGTGCAGCGTGGTTACTGATTGGCTGCTTGGTAATGCCGCTCTCCAGCCTTGCACCGTGATAGGCTGAGCTCTCCAATCCTGAGACCTCCAACCCTGGGTTTTGATTGACAGATGTCACACGTTCTGGAGTATAATAGGCGGAGATGTCCAGCCCTTGGCTGTGATTGGCTGTTGGCATGGTTGGAGTTGTCGGTGTGGTTGATGGGCAGGCAGAGCTCTTCCTGTCCAGCAGGTCTAGATAACCAGTGTCCCAGGTAGGGTCAAATGCTGAGAATCCCTCTTCATCAACTTCAGAGCCACTCAGTATGGAGCTTCCTCCTTCTTCCTCTGTCTCCCCTCCCGTGTCTCCTTCTGTATCCCCTCCTCTATCTCCCTCAGCTTTTCCAAAGCAGGTCAACGTGTATTTCTTGGCCCTTTGCCGGCGTTTCTTGAACATAAGCACCCCTTTCGAGTTGGAGTTGGGAGCATCAGTCAGCAAAGAGGCAATAGAGCGACATTTGGTGCGAGCTTCTTTCACCTGTTTCTCCACCACACTCTCGCCTCGGTGCAACTCTGAAAGACAGGAAGAGGAAAGAGATTAAAGGTATTGAGGGAAAGAGGAAACAAAGGAGGGATATTTGAAAACGAATAACAAAGAAGATGCAACAAACAACAGTGTGATTGTCGTCACTGACCACAACAGAGGCTGATTTATACGATAATGATACAGTGAGGATTACCGGTGACAGACAGGAGTGTGTGTGTGTTGTGGATTTGGAACAAAGAATTCCTGCTGCTCTCAAGAGTTTAGTGACACACCCCTGTGCTTGTTCTTGCATGAGTGTATGTGTGTGCAGAGGTCTGTATCTCTGCTTAGTCCAAGGCTATTTGAGAGGTTATGTCTTCTTGGCTATTAATGCACCCTCGGTTGGTTAGGGCGTTCATAAAGTCAAGTTTACTAAGACATAACCACACAAACACACACACATATCACACACACACACACACACACACACTATGTAACTTGATATTTCAGTTGAAAAGCTGTAAAGTAGCCTATATATATCTGTAACAAAGACTTGATATAACAAGGTTCAAAGCAGTTATCAGAGTTGAACTGGAAGCAAAACAAATCTTAGTTTATCATTTTGGCATTTGGTAATCAGCACTAACCAAAAACAAGTTGCCTGGCTGGTGAGGGTGTTATTCTTTTTGTAGGTATTTGGTCATACACCACAGTATATGGTTTCACCCATTCATAGCACTAGATGAAATTCATCCATAGGGCAAAATGAATAAAGACCATATGTCATGATAATCAATTATTTTAAAAGCATTTCGCCCAAGAACCGAAATGGCATCCCATTCATCCAGTATTTGTTGAGATATCTAATTCCCGATTTATGTGGTTGACTCATCAAACCAACCGACAGGCGGACCAACTTTGCTACCCCTCGAGCCATGTTGCCAAACATAGCTAAAGATCATTTGTAATTTATTTAATTAATTATGAATTATGACCCACAATAAGCAACACAACTTCATCAAGTAGATACATCATTACTGGTTGACATATCAGCTTATATTTATTTTCTTTACAATGTAACACCACAAAATAAGATTTACCATCCGAGGTAAAGATTAAAGGTCAACCTTCAGAGGTGCTAACAGAGCATGATAATTAGTACTTCCTCTTCATTTTGAAACATGGCAATTCATTGCAAACAAATGACCTCTAATGTGAGTGAGTCTACATGTACATAAAGTTCATAGAAGGGTCTTACCTGCGTACACGGTGTGTGGGATTCTGTGTCCACCTAGGTCTGAATCTGAAGTAGATATGAGGTCCCTCATCTCACAAATGTGAGTGTGTGTGTATCATTAAAGTCCCTCAGATCCTCCCACACACACCCTCACAGAGTCCAGTTCTGCTCTGAATCTCTGTCTTCACACTCTTCCCTCAGGGCACAGCCCATGTAAAGACCTTTGTCTGAGTCCAGTAACCCAAATCAACACATGATGTCAACCCACTATTCCTGTCTGTCTGACAGGCATCAAACACCTGTCCTGTCTCACACAAACACACACACCTACACACACATACACAGGAACACAAGGACAGGAAGACCCCTCACCAGAGGATATTTAGACAGCAGTGTCATTCAGTGTGTGTGTATCAATGTGTTTGTGTGTGTTTATTAGTTCATAAAGCTAATTATAGTTTATAGAGGATGGAGAGAGCTTGGTCATAACTCTTACTGATGTGCCGTTCTCTGCTGCTGACACTTCACACATAACAAATACTGCTACGGGTGTGTGTGTGTGTGTGTGTGCGTGCGTGCGTGCGTGCGTGCGTGCGTGCGTGCGTGCGTGCGTGCGTGCGTGCGTCAGTGTGTGTGTGTGTAACGTGAGAAAGGGCAGGTCCCTGAACACCAGAATCGGTCATCAGTTGTCCTAGAGTAAAGCCCTAACCTAAGTCTTTCAGCCTGTTGTACCAGATGATAGATCCCTCATTACTGCAACATTCGCTCATCTATAGTCTCAACTCGGTCAGTGCATAGCTATTCAGTTTGATCAGCTGCAATGTCCTGGTATAATGATACGGTAACCAGACTAGGATAATTCAACTTTGGAGATTAAAAGAATAGTTCGACATTATGGGAATTATTCTACTTCTATACGCTTATTGGCGAGATATTTCACTGAATATTCCTTCACAAACTGCAAATTGTCTTTTTTATACTTTGGTTTTTGTATGCATGAGATAAAACATGTTAATTAGTGAGCTATAGAGGTGTTTATCGTCAGATTTTGTTACCATTGGACACAGCCAAGCTAGCTGTTCCTCCCTGTTTCCAATCTTGATGCTAAGCTATAGGCTAAATCCCTCAATCTTATGATTGTTCTCATCTTACTTTCAGTAAGACGTGTGTTTCCCCAATTGTCAAAGCATTCCTTTGAAATACATCTCTTCAGCACAGTAGGAATTATGTGGGGCTGCAACAGACAAATGATTTCCTTTATCGATTGTCTAGTGGTTTCCAATTGTTTTGCTAAATATAAAGCATCATGTACTTTAGACTACTTGTACTGCCATTAGAGAGTTAAATATGACACCTTTTGGAAGCAGGGAGAGATAAAACTATACTTTTTGTATTGGAACAAAAACGAATATAGAACAGTATGAAAAACAAACGTAACATATCTTGTACTTTTATCTCAGGATATATTTCCCTATCCTTTTTCACAACATTAGCCACCATTTTTAGTTTTGGCCAAAAACCAAAATATATTTAACTAACAATAACATAAAGGAGAGAACGGCAGTTTAGTTTTGGCATTTCTCTAGGTAGATGACTTTGATTGACTAATCAATCAATCAAATGTTTAAAGCATCATAGGCACTTCACTGATTCATAGTCCACTTTGCACACGTACAATACACCGCACATACACACACATTGATGCCAGCACACCCCACATATTCAGCTGTTTGGGCTGTAAGTCAAAGTTGTGTCCAGTCTGTTGATCAGAAGCTTCAATACCTATAAATACAGCGAGTGAGGCAAATGCTCTGAATACTGACAGAAGAGATGGACTTCGGTTTGAGGGGACAGAGGGGGGAGGAAGGGGGGAAATGGGGGGAAATGGGGGAGGTGGAATACCTCTGCAGGTGTCTGGTATATCTCACCCTATCACCACCAGCCTGTAAATGTAACTGGAGGCTTGGGTTGAAAAAAATAACCACTAGAGGGAGGTCTAGCTATTGATGAGCTTCACAATAGACACAGCTGATGCCTTTAAAGACACCAGGGAATCTTTGGAATTTCAATTAAAAAAAAGTCAAAACTAAAAATAGTCTAGCTGCATCACCATGAGAAACTAAAATGACTTCTGTTTTAAGTTAATAGCTGGTTTACTATTCTCCAACTTGATTGAAAACAGTAAGTAAAATAAGCATTGAAATAATATCTCACTGTGGAGCCGCAAGCCACTTATACCAATTTATTATTTTATTAGAGTTATTTAGAAAATAATGAATTTGTATGCATAGAATTCAAATAAACATGATTTTCTGAATAACTGTAATAAATACATGTAACTACCATCAGATCACGGTTACCTCTGACATATCTGAATGATCTTGTAGGTTTTTTCAAAATTAGGACAATTTTGTCCATAAACCCTTTTATTTAATTCCTCAAACAATTTAAATTCTACACAAAGATGGACATGTCATTATGTTTTTCAGGTGTGGTCTCTCAGCAGCCTCAGCAATCAGGTGGTATTGATGCTTAAATTGCTACAAAAACACTGATTAGAACCTATGTTTTGTAATCGCATGTGCATGAAGGCTGGCATATGTATGAATTTACTACCATGAATAGAACTAACACATGTTTTAATAACTTTGTTTGTATGGTTTACTTTTCTCCCATTATGTATATGCACTGTATATGACTTTCCCTTTTTTTCTTTTCCCTTGTTAACCACTTTGCGATCTCTGGATTATTTAGTTTTGTCTGAAGATATACTCACTAGCTTGCCGTGCTTTTTCCTTGTAGGTGGTGGAGAGCTCGTCGCTGACCGGGGTCTGCTGGGGTCCCACCATGGGCACCAGGTGTTTCCCAGAGCCCGACATCAGGGCCTCTTTCGCCCGCTCAGGAGACACGAGCGGTGGGCAGGCAAAGCAGACCCCTGCCTCCTGGAACCCACTGTCCACCTCTCCCTCCGCCTCCATCAGGCCCTGATCAGGGGTCGGAGTGTGAGGGGTGTGTGCTGGAGTGGTCCACTCGGTCTGGGGGGGCTGGTAGATGAGCTCTCTGCGAGGAGCACCAGGGAGACACTGAGAGTCCCACTGTCCCTGCATGTAAGCTCCTCCATCTGTGGCGCTCTCATACCTCAGAGGAAAGACAAAACACAACAGATTATAACACTGCAGTGCTAGATATCCTCTTTAGCAATTGAGGACAGTAACAAAGTACATTTACTCTAGTACTGTACGTAAAATTCCCACATATGGTGGCACTATGAGCACTATGAGCATTTCAATTTTGCATTTTCTTTGTACTTCTACTTAATACATTTCAGAAGGACATTTTCTTTTTACTCCACTACATTAAAAAAAGTCTCTCTCAAACTGGCTCCACATTGGCAAACATTAAAATGCTCTTACTGTACATGTGATAAAAAATGATTATATAAAAGCACTTTAAAAGTAGTCATTCTGCATAATTTTACTTTTTAAACTTAAATACATTTTGCTGATGATACTTCTGCACTTTGACCAATGTAACATTTATAATTCAGGACTTTTATTTGTAATAGAATATATGAAGACTATGGTATTTCTAGTTTAACTTAAGTAAGGGAGCCTATGTAAAAAAAGTTTGCCCTCACTACTTTTTTAGAAATAGATCAGTTATTATGTGACCGCTTTTTTTGAAAGACTGACAAAAGAAACCTTTTTAGTCTCTGTCCCTTACCCACTCATCTCTGAGGTCTCCTCTTCTTCGTGGTTGTCATAGCGCGCAGGTGAGCGTGCGTGAGGAGGGGTGCGGCGCTGGCGGCGGTGTGTGAGAGACTGTGTGTCTGCATCACTGTCCGTCTCTCCGTAGTAAGCCTCGCTGTCCGGAGGGGAAGTGATGCCCTTGTATAGCCCGGTGGGGGAGAGGATAGAGGGACAATGGTCGGGCAACGCTCCCACGGGGGGAGACAGGACCCTAACGGAGGAGTGAGAGGAGTGGAATCCAGAAGGTGCCCTGGGGACATCGAGTTTTGAAAATGAAAAACACACATCAGTTTGCTTGTAACAGCTTCATTTAAAAAATACTGATTTAAGTACAGTGTGGGGGTCCATGTTCTGACCTTTTGACCCTGAGGTAGAGCGTAGCAAGCTCCGTGTCTATAAGGGTCATGGCCTGAGAGTGACTGAGCCCGGCACACGTATGGTCGCCAATAGCAACCAGCTCGTCATGCTCCTTCAGGCCAGCTTTGCACGCTTTGCTGCGCCGGCGTACCTGAGAGAAGACAGGGATCAATAACATGTTCATACTGGTAGCTGAAGAAAACTGCTGTGAATATACACATTGATAAATTGTCTACTTTCCCATCTGACCTTCACCTTCCAATACTTATTAGCATTTATATTATTTATGACACTGATGTCTACAAGTTGTGTCCAAAGGGTTTTCCAGTCGAAGATATCTACTATTTCCCAAGAAATAAACGCTTAGAATAAAGGAAGAATGACATAATTTATTCTTGTTTTTCTTGCAAGCCCTGTGGGAGCACAACCCCAATATTAGGAACCTCTGTTTTGTTGTTTTAAGTTTCACAAAATGTCCCACAAAACTTATTGTGAACCTCTTTAGTGCTAACTCCTATATTTTAACCGAAGCTTCTCAATATGATGTATTTTTACATGAAATAATACTTTGCTTCTGTTGTTGTCAGGAACAGTTTAAAACTTAAGCCTGAATGATGAATATGTTGTGATATACATCACAGCAACAAATAAAGCTTTTTTCACATACAAAGTGACTTTAAACATAGTGTCTTAGCAGCTTTCTACTACTAGTGATGGGGTCATACAGTACATGAATGAAATGACATTTTACAGTTATTTGAACTATTCATTCACACAGAGATTTTATTTGATGTCAAACTGATTTGAAAGTGGAAGGACTCAGGATTACATTTTGGTATTGCAGATTATATATTATTTCGGGTTTGCACCTTGTTGTTATCTTAGAGTTTATATTTGCACTTTAAGATTCATATTGACAGATTTTATTAAAGTTGTGAAGTGGTTTGCTCTTGATGCCAGCCCACTGTAAAAATACCCTCATCAAAGTGCACCTGCCACACTTTGTTGAACATTTACTAAATATAAAGAGAGAAAGTTGTTTGCTTAAAAATAATGTAACTTAGACTTCTAAATGTAAACTCTTCTGAAATTGAGGTGGAACACTTTCCAAGAAATTTGCGATGGATACAGTAATGTTTTATCTTATGTTATCCTAAAAGAAAATTATAATATTATAATAAAAGTTTTTTAGGGCTTTAAATCATTTCAGTGGCAGTCATGCAGATTTGTTACTTTAATGTTCTCCCTGTAAAAGTCCTACAGATTGACCTAAAGCTCCAATGTTTTTCACCCACAGCCATCCTTGCCCCCTGTATCAGAATAACTCCTGAAGTCATGCAGCTGTTCCTGGAGGTCGCTAAGAGATGATGTCATAGGATCCTTCAGGAAGTATGTCTGTGGGTGGTGGGTGATAAATGGGAATGAAAGTATTCTTGTCCACCAGATTGCAGTTTCCTCTATTAGAAGAAGATAAAGCCTCTCTCTCACATATTCACACTAATAATACATACGGCTTATCTGCAAAAATGGAAAGTGTGTTCCCGCACCTACTTGGACTCTATTTGCCTTTATCGGTATCTCTTGACCCATTAATCACATTGCTGGCTCATAGAGCACACAAGCAAAGACAAGCTGCCTATCTTGTACTTTCCCACTCATACAAATGTACACACACACACACACACACACACACACACACACACACACACACACACACACACACACACACACACACACACACACACACACACACACACACACACACACACACACACACACACACACGTGAACTTGAAAGAGGGGGTTTTAACAGCTGGTCTCCACCGGGAGATGCCTGTCATTCACCATATGTTCCCCACAAACCCAAAATAAAACCTGGCAGGAATATCAACAGACAAGAAAGAGAGGCGCTAATGTGATGGAAAACAGAAATTAAAACTAACAATTGCACCAATATTGGGCCAATACTGACTTACAAATAAAACTACATAATACAGGAAATGTTTCAATGTTGGGCTCTGTGTGTGAACAAAAGGCCTTTTTCTATTCTCAGCTTCCAACCCCTCTTAAAATGAGCAATTCTGATCCTCTAGTTTGTGGTCCATTCCCAAATGGGCTTATCTAAGGTATGCCCAACCACACACACCCACAGACAGGTCACATATACACCAACACAATGAAGCACACACTGATCAAACTCATATCAAAGGTGACCTTATCTGCCTTCAAATCCTGGATAAAGAGAGGCCTATCGTGCCAAAGCCACTCCTCCTCCATTTTGAATCAAAAGTTATGACAGCTCATGAGTGACCGGCCAACTTTTTGTAACGTCAGTGTGAGTGAGGTCGCATTCCTCCTCTCCAGAATAGATGTTCTTATTAGAGACTACATACTGGACTGTCAACAAACATAAACACAGACACAAAAAGCTTTTGGAAAAACCAAACTGGAAAAAAGGAGAATTTTCCTGGGGGCTTTAAGTTGGATTATTATATCTAATAAATATGTGACGATGACAGATCTGAAACAAGTTCATTATTGACTGGGTGTGTATGTGTGTGTGTGTTCACAGTAGACACTGATAGTCTCTGATACTGCGTGATCGCATTAGGATGCAGTGATGACACCTAAGTCAGGATCAATCTCTAAACATGTGTTCACGCTTTTACCCACAAACCCAACAGAATCACAAGAGTGTATTGAATTGGCTTTGACCAAAAGATCATGAGAACATTTGAGAATATGATAATTTTTCTGTTGCAGCGATATGATAACTTTTGGTCAAAACGACTCAAATACCAGTAGAACAGTTCAATTTTCCTGAGTAACACTTACTTTCAAAGCATTTTAATCACTCATCAAACTAATCCCTCTCCATTTTACAAATGCTCTCCATAATACGGTACATTTTGCCTTTTAAAAATGAGCTAAAAACAAACAAGAAAAACATTTACTGACTAAAATGTGTGTGAAAGAACTAGATGATTACACTGACAAGATTTCTTCTTTTTTTTACACCCGAAAAAATATGATGGCACCAAAATAAAGCCCAGAGGGACACCAATTAAATGAGCTACGAGTTCATTTATTCAGATTTTATGTTGACGATAAAGTTTCTAACCAACGCATGGATTACAAACACAGCAAACCACAAAACCAAGACAAGGCCTCAGACCGCAATTAACAGCTGCAGTCTCCATTAAACCTGTCTACTCATGTTACCACCTTGGCAACAAGTCTTTTCTGCCTCATAATGTATGCACACGCACAAACTGTACCTTAGCCACCTGAAGAGGTTTCTGCTGCTCCGCTCCACCCTGCAGCCTGAAGCCCCACGGGGAGCCTCCAGCGAGGGACACCACAATCTCCTCAGCTACCATCCCAGCTCACAGCCTGCTGTGTGTGTGTGTATGATGGTGAATAAGTGGTTCTCCCCTTCCTCAGTTCCTCACACTCCTCGAGTATCAATGAGTGAGGTCTTTCTCTCGATCCTCTCTGTGACCACGGCAAATCTCTCCACCCACGGGGAGACAGAGGGAGGCTGGCCTTCATCTGCTACACTGGAATGCTGTGTCGGAGGGTGGGCGCTCAGGAGGGTGAGAAGGGGCAATAGTGTGTGTGTGTGTGTGTGTGTGTGTGTGTGTGTGTGTGTGTGTGTGTGTGTGTGTGTGTGTGTGTGTGTGTGTGTGTGTGTGTGTGTGTGTGTGTGTGTTCATCCTCTCTCACATTCAACACTTGCCATGTCACTCTCAGGCACTCTGCACAGGACGGGATGCTTGCTGATAAACTCTCCCAAAATAACCACCACCCCTCCCTCTTTGACCCTCAGCTCAGCCGATCAGGTCAGCGGCTGCAGCTCGAACATTTGTCTTCATCTACCCACAGTGCCCCAACCTTATAGCACAGGGGGGGGTGGAGAGAAAATATTTTAGGAATTTCAGTTGTTTTTTATTTATCTATTGGCATCAGAGTGTTACTAGAGAGAGCTGACCTTTTAAGTTGTGTGTTGTTCCTTCAGCTGTCCCAAAATGTCATAAAAAAGTTCAGTCAATGGGGGAAAGTTATATCTTGGCAAGCTTTTCTGCTACGATAGGAAAAACGATGAATTCTGGCCCTCAGGATTCTGTTCATCAGCTTCATCACCTCTGATCATGCAGATTAAAGGCAGAGGATTGCAGAGTCTAGCCAGCCAAAATGACTTGGTCCATGTGCAGCTTAATTGTGTTAATCTAATGAAATTCGTACAGGTTTGTGATGAATGGCGCCCTAAAATAATTCCAAATTGGACCTGATTGCAAGGAGAGCTGGGCCCAAATTTGTCCCATTAGGTGGTTCAGTTTGCACCCCAAAATGTAGCCAAATGGCAGCCAGATATTGGCCTGGGATGATTTTAAGTTGTTGGTGAAGCTAGGCCCATTTCAGATGGCCACATCTTGTCACATTATAATTATTTGATAGATGACTGGAAGGATTAGCTATACTTGCTATGTGTGTCAATGGCAAACAGGTGAAAACCCACACAACGCTGGTATTGTTTGCACCTTGGGAGTCTGTGTGTATTTTATTATGGCAAAATGTACTGCTTGAGACACCTACAGCAGGAACTGAAACCTTTTTGAGTACTTTGCTAGGTTTGTATATGTCTGTCTCTCTGTGGACAGATGTTGTCACTTAGAATTGCAGCCGCAAGACGCAGTCACACAACTTTACTTGGTTACTTGAGTAAATGTATTTAATTATGTTTAATCACTGAAACATAATAGCCCTGTCGATTAATTACATTTGTTGGCTCAGCTTTGTTATCCTTGTTCCTATCTGTTACGTCTATTTCTGTGTTAGAGCAATGTAAACACCAGGGGTCAAATTCCTTATAAGCTACACATACACATACTTGCCACTGAAGGAGATTCTAATGACCTTCACACAAGCTAGACAATAACACGTCGAACTCATACTTACTTTTATTTTAAACACCTGAGTTCATAGAAAAGCTTCCTTACAGTTATTCACCAGAGCGGAGCTCTCGGTAGGAGAGGTGAGTTTGGGGGAAGTCTCTCTGTCCGGATGTGGACGTGGCACAGCGCTGCAGCAGTTCCGCTGAATGTCCGCTTCTGATTCCGAGAAGGGATTAGTGAGAAACACCCCGGGACGACATCGACTTCACAGTTTGTCGGTCACCGGGTTTCAACGTTTGCTCCAAGCAGAGGATATCCTTACTCTTTACAACACTTTGGAGGTAGGTTTCGATATAAAACAAGGGAATGTGTGACATCCCTGCCCGGCTTGACGTGAGAGCTTGAATGTTGCTATGCTTGCTAATGCTAGCTACTGCTATGGCAGGGCTAGCATCGCTCTGCGAAATAGCTGGAGGTTACTAGCCTAGCTAAGCTAGTAGGCTAACATTAGCTGTCCCTGGTTGTGGCGATCTGGTCACAGCTGATCCAACCACTGCTGCTGTCATCATGATTCAAGCTGTGTGGTTGCTCACGTTAGCAAGCTTAGATAGCCCCCATGAATTACGGAATCAAATATGCCGTATTGTGTTTTGGTAAACTCCCAACAGTTAGCCACGGCTTGTTAACCAGACTCTGTTTTGAGGTTTTGCTTGACATAAGCTAAGCTAACCAGCTAACTGTACTGCGGCACTGAGGTTGTTCCCGTTAGCACACTGCTAGCTTTCCTCAGTTTGGCAGCTATCACTCCTCACCCCTACGAAGCTGGCATACGTGTATTATTCTCAAATATTTGCCCGTTTTGAATAGCTTTCTACTGTCTCTACTGAAACTGCTAACTGAATCCCTTAAATATGCAGCCCAGTCAGGAGAGTAGATGTGGGTCACTCAGTAGGCCCCACACACTAGTTAAAAGGCTGTACGGCTACAGCGATTGTATTTCTCGTTGTGACACCTGCACCGCTGAATTATTCAAAGCCCCGCTCGTTTGGCCAGTGTTTCTCTGTAAGATGATACTTATCACTCTGTCATCATGTCTGTCATATAGGTAAGCCCAGTCTTCAGGTGCCAAATGCATAAACAACGCCATGTTGTGAACTTCTGATAGCAACGTTGAAGTTGACATATGCAGAAGTAACCATGCACTTAAAGTTGACTGTCCCACTGAGTTAGAACCTGGTGTTTTCCTATGACCTGTAAACACCTTACTCAGGTCAATAAAGAGTCCAATAGACATTACAGACTGTCTTTACACACACATGGCCTTTAAACCTCCCCCAATAGCTGAGAGACTACTAGCTACTATCATACCGTGTGTCTGTTTTGATTCATATTATTCAAATTGTAAGGTTTAAGTTGTGGTCCACTTTGAGAGACATATGCCCATTCCAGTGTTGGTACTGTGTCTTTGTAGGTCGTTTGTTTCGTGAACAGTATTTATGTTTATTTATTTATGTTGTGTGTGTGTGTTTGTTAAGTTAATATGTTTCTGGCCATGGAAACTTGTAGAGCAAAGATCTGTTCATTCTGAAAAAAAGAAATGTTGGCATTACTCCTCCTGTTTGTTGGTTCAGGTGTAATGTGACAGCAAACTTAGTTGGGTTCATGTTTGCCTTAAAGGGATAGAGTGGATTGTTTGAAATACTTATTAATCGTCTACATCAGATGTCAACATCAGATGGCCGTTGGCACTCCCCCATTTTGGAAAATCAGAACATCCATGGAAACAAATCAATGGACTGCTGTGGACGGACTGTCAGTAAAATGTATTTTAGTCGCATATAAAAATTCCCACGTAAAAAATTAGGTGTATCAATTTAAATGTACATTATATTTTGAATATTTAATGCTTTAACAGGCCATCAGGCAGCCTAGGATCTGACGAGGAAGCTGTGATTTATTCTTTCTTCAAAGCAACCGGACTCTTTTATCAAATAGTAGTAATTTTTTAAAATCCAGACGAAGCCTTTCAAACAACTTTGTCGCATAATAACTTAAGCACACTAGGAGATCGAGGCAGCAACAGACCAACTTCTCTGATGTTCTGCTGGGGAAATTAATGGTTAAAATACTTTTTAACTAGTTGCTAGAACTAGCAACTTGACAGTTTGTTTTTACCACAGCATTGCTAAGCCATGTGGCCTTACTACTTTATTTTTTCCAAACTGGCGGCTCTCTGACCACCATCTACTATAGGTAATACACATACTCAGGACCTCATACACCCCCACTTCAAACTATCTGAAGTATCCCTCGTCAGTAAAGTAAGACCAATTGTGTCTGACTGTCTGTAGTTCACTTTTACCTCATGGAGCAAGGTGTGCTGTGTGGGCAGATTCTCCCCTGCTCCTGGAAAGAATGTAAATCTTTAGAATGAGAGGAACCCACGCCTGTCACAACAGCCTTTCTCATTAATAACACTCCTGTCGTGCTGGCTTTAACACCATTCATCCTTGTTGTTCATCTCTGTTTAGAGCCTGAAAAATGGTTCAATAAGTTCAATCTTGTGTTATGATTTGTTGTAATATGTTTTTTTATTGTGTCATGCTTTAATCCAGATTTAGGGATGAACTGAGGATGAATGTAAACCAGCGCACTCCAATGGCCACTCCGTACGGCCAGCCCCAGCCTGGCTACGGCCAGCCCGGCTACGCCCCCCTGGATGGGGGATACCCCGCACCCTACGCTGGCTACCCGCCCTACAACGGCCCTGCTTCAGCCTTCCAACCCGGGGCCCCACCACAAGGTAAAGTGCTGCTTCGGAATAGGTTTGCTTTGAGGAAGTGAGAGCCACCATGTCAGCTGTGATTCTCTGCAGGAGTGTCCTACCTGACTCCTTCTCTGTGTGATTGTTCATGTATGTGTGAGACAGCACTATGCCTCTGCATACTAATCTGAATCTTGACTGCCCTCTCATTTCTTCACATTGCTTTATGCTTTTCCTTACATCTCTCTGCATTTTCCTTTCTCTCCGTCTTTTCTTGTATTTCAGGTTATTCCCCTTTCACAAGTTTTCCCTCTAAGGCTGTGGCTGCCAACCCAGTCTCTGACCTCTCCTCTCCTCTTGACTTAGGTAACTGCCTCCTCTCTATTTCTTACTCATTTCACACTCCACAAGCTCTGCAATCATCAAATCCTCTCTGTACCTACGGGCATTATTCGTTCTGCCTTGTTCTTTTCTTAAAGTACCATATATTAGATTTTACCTGACACCACTGACTGTAAAGCAAAGCAGCCAACCAGTTACATACCTTTTTTTTTTATTACCAAACGTTTGTATAACCTTAAAATGTGTGCTTAATTTTTCACGTTTGAAATTCAATCTCAGCACCTACTGGTCATTTTCTCATTTTAACACACTTATTGTGTGTTTTTTAGTTTCCAGAAGGTGTGGAATTCACCCTTTTTTCTTCCTCTACCCTACTTTTTATTACTGTACTAATCTCATGACTGTAACATTAATACAGCAGAAATCAAAGACAAGTTGTCTTCCTGACAGTTGCTTACTTGATCTGATATCCTAAAAATATCCGATGTCTGGTGTTTATTTCCAGCCTTAGCATCAAAATCTAACTGACCCTCTTACCGCTCGCTGTTTGCTGGCCTGCTGTCAGTATGTCGTCTGTGCTCCTAACCCTGGAGGCCATGTTTAGGAGTGTAATCAGTTAGTTCTATAAATGTATTCAGGCACCACTTTGGCCAAAAGCAATTTTGAGCTTGCTGCTCTAATCTTGTTACATTAGAAAGCTTGGTATCAGAATGAATTCCAGATTATGTGTCGCAGGGATGTTTATGCCTTTAGCATTGTGTAATATTTTGTCTCTTAATTTCAGGTCCTGCCAGGGGTCCCCCCACCTCTGGAGCCCCTCCAGTCTCAGCGCCTCAACAATATAATCAGTACAGTCACAGTCAAGGGGACATGCAGAATGGCCCCCCACCTATGACACAGGCACCACCCAGGTAATAACATGTGGATTGATTGTTGTTCCCAAGTTTATTCAGCCCTTGGTTTTTATAAAACATTGTTATTTTAAGCAGATTTCTCCTCAACCCCCTCAGTATTTTTGGATACATGGCTTTCTAATTTTATCTGAATCAGGGATAGAAGGTGTGGCGTCAGTCGGTCCTGACTATTTTTGAGTGAGTGTATGTGAAGGAGACTGACAGCGTAGTTGGCGACAGACAGAGCATGGTCGTCCCTCATGAGGCGCGTTCACACCGGAGTACTTTTACCCCGTTTAGTTCCGTTAGTACCCCTTATGTTGCGTTCACACCAAAAAGAGTACTTAGTGCCGGGAACTTTTACCCCCATTTTTAGTGCCTGCTAGAGAAGTGGTACCAAAAAAGTACCAAAAAAGTACCAATTTCTATTGGCTGTGCCAATTGCAAACCACGCCCCGTGAAACTCTGAAAAGTTTTTTGAAGCCGCCATTGTATTTGCTGGCATTAGCATTATTAGCATTAGCATTCGCCCAGCACACAAACGCAGAGAGACTAATTTATGACAACACAAAATAAAACATGGGAGCGGTGGAGATGAGGAGGTGTCGGCGTTCTGGCGATTTACTCGGAAGGCTTCAGTAGAAGCTGCTGGGAGTCCCTGCAGCTTCTACTGAAGCCAGTCTCCAACTCCGGGGATTTCCGGCCGGGGACTCCGGGTGGCAGTATACTCCGTGAAGTTGTTTGCCGCCTGCCAGTAAACCCAAAGCAGAAGAAGACGAAGTGACGTCAGCGGCTCATTTGCGTAATCTTCCCTCAGGGAAAAGTACTCCGGTGTGAACGTGATTGGTACTTAGTGCCCTGGGGTGTCGGCACTAAGTACAGCAAAGTACTTGGTGTGAAAGCGGCTAAGGACTTCTAGAGACAACTTAACTAATTGGAGAACCCACTAATACTTTATGATCGCTCCTTTACTCGTAACATGGCCAAGAAATCAGCGTTTCTAGAAGAAAACTAGCTGCAGAAACCTAATCCCCTTTTCTGATCACAGAATCCAGGTTTCTTATTTACATGACATTAAATCAGCCCCCTGTAAAAAGTGCAATGTAAAACAGTTAGTATGTACATACACATACACATACACATACACATACACATACACATACACATACACACACTGAGAGATTTCTGTGTTTCTTTCAGGCCGGCTGCGTCTCAGCCATACAATCAGGGAGCTGTGAACCTGTCAGGGCCACAACCTACCTATCCCCAACACTACGGGCCCCAACCCACAATGCAACAGGTCACTAACCAGATGACCGGGATGCAGATCACTTCTGGACCGCCGACTCCTGCAGGGCCAGGATATGGTAACTATGCATGGATTTGTACTCAAAGTGTACTCAAAACGTATCTGTGTACTGTCATATTTTATGACGTTATCACCTCAAAAGAATCCTCGTTATAAATCAATTTTAGTAGAGAATCATTGTATTGAAGGATTTAGTATTTTTTGTATTAAATCAATTTCTTTTAGCAGGGGTTAATTAATAGTTTTTTAGGGGCTTAACACCAACAAATATCGATTACATAAAAATGTTCCATTAGATTAAAACATTTTGTGTATTTTGCCAAGTACATATCTTTATTCAATACAATTTGAATTGACTGGACTTGTTTGGATCACAAGTTAGAAACTCAGCCACCAGTGGAATCTTATTCTACAAATAGTAAAACACTAATCAAAAGAATGTTGCCTTATCTTTATCTGCAACTGTGCAGAAATACAAGCTTTAAACAGAATGAAGGAACATGCTAAAACCCGGCACAGCATTAGAATATGGATATAGAATGTGAACGTCATAATAAAGTGTTGGGTCGGCCCTATGACAGCCCTAATGTCTCCTGGAACTAATCGGTGTCTGCCGTCTCTCCTCAGCTCCGCCTCAGAGCTCGCAGCCTCCTGTCAGTGCCCCCTACTCTGCCCCCCCTCCCCCCTCCTACACCCAGGCGCCCCCCTCTGCGTCCGCTGCCCCGACCCAGCCTCCCCCTCCCAGCGGCCCCGCAGCTCCTCAGCAATACTACGGAGGACCACAACCTCCTTCTCAACAGCCATTCAGCTCTCCTCTTCCCCCCACCTCCCAGCAGCAGTTTACAGCTCCTCCCCCTCCTCCTTCCTCTCAGCAAACCTTTCCTCCCTCCTCCTACTCGGGTCCCGTGTCTCCACCCAGCCAAGCTCCGGCCCCCCCCATGTCCCAGCCCCAGCAGTCGTTCCCCCCAGCCCAGCCCCCCTTCTCCTCAGCACCTCCACCTGCCAGCCATCCTGCCTTCAACTCGGGCCCGCCTCCCCCCGCTCAGGGCTCCTTCCCACCTAGAGCCCCCCCTCCTTCCTCACAGCCCGGGTCTTTTCCTTCTCAAACCTCCATGCACCCTGGCCAGTACCCAGGCCCCATGCCACCCCAACAGCAGCCCCCTCCATCCCAGCCATCCCCCTACAACTCAGGCCCCCCTCCTCCCAGAGTTCAGATGCCCCCTACTTCCATGGCCCAGAGCAACCACCTGCCTCCAGGACCCCAGGGCCCCCCAGGTCCCCCGGGGGCCATGCAGCAGCCCCCGCCTCAGCCTGGCATGCAGGGAGGATACCCCCCCCAGCAGAACGGTGAGGAGACCAGGCATAAGATTTTAACGCCATTTTTTTGGAAGGTTTTGTGAATATTCTCTCATGAGTATTTTGAAAAAGCTGTCAAAATGCTCACGTGAGAAGAGTACACAAATAATAACTAGTACTTATCATGTAAGGAAGAAAAGACTTAAACATTGTTGCTATTTTCAAAAATGATTTATGATTTATTTATTTATTTAAGGGAATCTCATGATTTGCCCTATTTAAGAAGAAAAAAAATGTGTCCTTGATGTAATGCAATATAAATATTAGTTTCTTAACTAATTGTCAGGTAAAGTAATTCTAGAATGTTTTGTAGCTATTTGAAGCATACTTTGATCATTGTCGGAATGATATTGTCATATTTTGTTCAGAATATACTTCACAATATGTGGTAGCTAAAAAGACCTGTGATGGTTTTCTCTAGGTGCGTTTGGGCAGGTGAGGGGCGCTCAGCCTGGCTATGCGGGCCCTTATCCCGGTCAACCAAACTACGGAGCTCCTGCACCAGCGCCCGCTCCTGCTCCCGCTGCACAGAAACGACTCGACCCCGATGCCATTCCTAGCCCGGTGAGCAAACCCTAACAAACACACGCGTCCTTCTCAAATCCAAATGTCTTAGTTTACAGCGAAACACACATCTGTGGCCATCTCTGTTTTTCACACCATCTTTTGAGATAATAAGAAGTAGTGAGCAAAGATGACAGTTTCTGAGTGAGTTTTGAAAGTGACATGTACACTCAGTGTCCACTTTATTTACTTGATGCCTATTAATGAGGAGGACATAGTGGTGTACCGAGCTGCATTACATTCACCTCGATATAAAGCCGTTCTGTACACCTATCTATCTTTCTCTGTATTAGGATCTCTGTTAGCACGAATATTGGCTATTCTTCCTGCCAGACAAGTAGCACCTAAACAGAATTTCTGACAATTTCACTCAATCTTAACATTGTAAAGTTTTGCATTCATGGCTGAGCTGTAGTAGGAAATTGCATTTAATTGTTCAAGTGTACCTAATAAAGTGGCCACTGAGTGTATGTGATGTTGCATGCACCACCTAAGTGTTTGTCAATAAGTGATGCTTAGGTCAAAAAGGAATTTAGATGATATCATTATTAATTTGACAAAATTATATCAATGTTTTAGTGAATTATAACAATTTTACTAATCTTTCAAACAAGAATTGAAATATCTGTAGCGGTTTTCTTTTTTGACTCTTTTAGTGGGACTATATTTGTCCTGTTGTTGTTTTTTGTATTCATTTTGTCATTTTTAATGCTGACTTATCTTTAATTAAAAAGAGAGATTTTTAATGTCATGTGCTTTTAGCTTAAAATGAAATTAAACATTTGTTTTTCTCGTCCTGGGACATTCACTACTGGATATCACAGTATATGCAATGTTTCCCCCTTTGATTATCTACATATTGCCAAGCTTTTTCACCACAAAAGTATAAGAGTTATATTTTGACCTTGTCTTTACATTTAAAGCTGTTTAGCATGTGTGTCAAACAGGCTCCCGGTGTCTATATCTTCTAGTGCTTGTGACTGTTATTTACATATACCACTAATCAATAATCAATACTTCTGATCAGTTTCTGTCTGAATAACAACAATGCTGCCTGCCACTCAGCAGAGTCTTGCTGACTACTCTCTTCTCACACTTTTATATTTTCACTCTTTTTTTTATTTTATTTTATTTATTTTTGTCCTGATTCGCACAAATTGCTGGACAATCTTTTGAATGTAAAGCAAGCGTCTGACATGCCGGCTGTGCAGAAATCAAGACATAGAATAGATCCAGACGCTATCCCCAGCCCAGTAAGTCTCCTGAGTGCCTGCCTCTTCCTCCGCTTCACCCTGTCCTCTCCGCCTGCCTGCACTCACTCACAGCTTCCCCCCCGCCTGCTCTCCTCACCCCTCAGAGTCAGGGATATGTGAAAGGTGTTGGAAAGAAGAAGAAAGAATGTTGTGAATGGCTCAGTCATCCCTGCTCATTACCATGTTTCACCAGTGTAGCCCTATTCTAAAAGGAAGGGAACTATCAACTGTTGCCGTACATTTATCACTCATACATTATTTGCGTTTTAACAGCAGTGCTGCCCTAATAAAAAAAGTTTGCAGTCCAAATGAGAGCCCGGTTTAAGTGACATTGTTTCAAAGCAATAGTATGTTTTTTTGCGATACAATTACTTGCTTTCTTGCCGAGATTAAGATGATTGATACCACTCACATAATACACAAAATATGAAGTATCCAGCTAAATTAGCTTAGCATAAAGACTGAAGGGGTCTAGCCTGGCTCTGTCTAACAATGACAACCAGCGCCTCTAAAGCTAAAAAATGAACATGTTGTATCCCTACAGATTCAACACGGAGCTCTTGTATAACCTTTAAGTTCCTTTTGGTGTTTTATTGTGGCATCTTTTCAGAAATTGTACATTACCCAATTACATGTTGTCATTTAAAGCAATTCCTCAAACTTTTATTTGATAGTTTGTCAATTTTTCCTCTACTTATCATCATGTGCACTGCATTAAATCGCTGTGACGGTCACCCTTTACTGCCTCACTATTTATCTTGTTGTTTGTGTGTTCGGTTAGGACTGACGCAGCCTATCGTAGTGTAGAGAACTTGAGAGTACTTTCGTTTCTATCGTTTGTCAGTCCTCAGACAGCCACCGCCTCTCTGCGTCTTGCATGCAAGCCTGTGATGTTTCACTTGCCTACAATGTCTTGCATTAATGGCATGCCTTGATCATTCCTGCGCCTTCTCAAAGAGTCACCGTAGTCACGACCAGACTGTTTTTTCCACAGATGTTGATGGGTTCTCAGTGTGTGTTCAGTAGCTGCAGATGTGTGTGTAGGGGTCGTGTGGAAGTCATCTCCTGCATGTTTGTTCAATGTTCCTCTTTTATACTTTTGTGATACTCAGTGGCAATACATTTACATGTTTGTTTTATGCTATAAACATGAGTGGTAAAAATATATATTTCCCCCCCTCCCCCCTTAGATCCAGGTAATAGAGGACGACAGGGCTAAAAGCACGGAGCCGTTCACCACAGGGGTCAGAGGTCAGGCCCCTCCGCTGGTCACCACCAACTTCCAGGTCAAAGACCAAGGTACGTTCTACTTCCTGTTAAAGCATGCATATGCTGGAAGTGTTTTTCATACACTTCAGTCAACCAAATATTGCAAAAAGGACCATTTTTGATGAAATTCTCACAGAATGATCCCTAATTTGACTTTCTTTCCATTCGTAATTACTTGCAAAACATTGATAAAAACATTGAAGAACTTAACCTTGTAAAAATGTATATTAATGTATAGTTTTTGACTTTCTTCAGGGAATGCCAGTCCCAGGTTTGTTCGCTGTACGGCCTACAATATGCCCTGCACGGCCGATATGGCCAAGCAGTCTCAGGTGCCTCTGGCCGCCGTCATCAAGCCCCTCGCCACGCTGCCCCCAGATGAGGTGAGCGACGCCCCCTCCTCTCCTCTCCTCTCCTCTCCTCTCCTCTCCTCTCCTCTATCTTCCGTCTCACCTGATTTTTTTACATTTTGTTATCCCTATATAGACAAGTCTCTTCTTCTTTTGTCTGATCTTTAGATGTTTTTATATGTCACAAGATCATCTATGAGATTATCTGTGTTTATTTAATTTTTTGTAATTTTATTTAGTGATATAGGAGTTACAAGACAAGTGCATACTAGTACAGTGTCACAGATACACAGAAGACAGATAGGTGAATTTACAAGTAAAGACAAATTACAAAATATACATGAAGACAAAAAAGAAAAGAAAAACAGTCTGTGTGTGCGTTTGAGGGATTAGACAAAAAGAGAGTGAAAAATTACAAAATAATAATTAAAATGATATGAGTAACAATATAATAGTCATGTATCGTGGGGGGGGGGCCATGTAAATAGTAGCAGGACCTTAAAGACCTTAAAGAAGTAAAAAGGGGTGGTGGCTGATATGGGAATGAGGATTATGAATTCTCAGTTTATTTAAGAAAGAAGATAAATATTTATTGTAATGCCAGATGCAAAATATGAAGCATTTCACGGAGAAAGGCTGGAAAAGGTTCCCATGCAAAGAGCTCGGTCTGAAATATTTATAGCGTATTACACTCCAGGTTGTTGTCTGTGCTTAGAGCTTTAACAAAGTATTCTATTACTGGACTACTTAAACAATTCAAGCAAACATTTTCTAGATTTAGCTTTATTAAGTTTGACAATAAACCGAATATATTCTGGCCTTGGACATGTGCTAAAAAAAAAATACATTTGAACATAAAACCTATTTTATAGAGAAAATGATGAATTGAATCAGTTTAATCTTTACTGTCTGACTCAACAACAAGCGTCCTTTGCTTGTGTCTCTCTTCATCCGAGCCCCCCCGAGCAGCTCTATCCTCCACTGACCTTTTTAACCCTTAACCTGATTTGAAAAAGGATTAATTTCAGGGCAATGCCTGCAGCCTCTGAGGTTTTTATGACAGGATGCCGGTTGTGGCAGTGCTATAATCTGTCTCAAAATCCCAGAGGTGGGAGTGGCTGCATGACCTTGTTTTATGCACTTATCACTTACACAAGTGTAACTCAGTTACATCATTTTTGGCAAAGAAACACTTTGTCTAAAACATGGTGTAAATATTTCTTCATGACTTCCTCTCTCAGTCATTCTTTCCACATCAGGGTTTAGATGAAGTCTGTCTCGTGTTATTGGATAAGACTCCTCTTACTCCTTTCCTTGTATCTCTTGTCAGACCCCTCCATACCTGGTGGACCACGGCGAGGGGGGTCCGATCCGCTGCAACCGCTGCAAGGCCTACATGTGTCCGTACATGCAGTTTATAGAGGGAGGGCGGCGCTTCCAGTGTGGCTTTTGCAGCTGCCTCACAGAGGGTGAGTTTGTGTCTCTGTTTGTGTATTAACATCGTTTTTTTCCTTAAAGGTCACCTATTATGCAAAAGGCACTTTTTGATGTCTTTTATACATAATGATGTGCCCCCGGGGTGTAAGGAGACTCACAAAGTGTCAGAAAATGCAACCGTCTCTCTTTTCCTCCTTACCCACATCCAGATTTGCTGCGGTCATGACGACATTACTAAAAATGTTTGGACATAATATGGTCTGTGTTTACATTAGCAAGCACCGCTAACACTCAGAGCTAACGCTGTACTGGAGAGAGTATGTGTAAAGAGTCAGGATATAAAAAGGTACTCACCTTGTGGTAAACCCGCAAGAGAAAAAGCATTTGAGCTCCATACTGTTTCAGAAATAATCCTTGATGTGGTTTGGAACATATTATGGCGTTTAATCACAGCCGCATTTAGCTGACAATCTGGGTAGAAACCTCGCTCTTCCCAGAGGAGAGCTCATGCATGCTCCAAAGGGGCGTGGCCAGCAGCAGCTCGGGTTACATTTAAAGCTACAGACCCAGAATCAGCACTTCTCTAACAGGGCTGAAATAGAGGGGTTTGAGGCACAGCTAGAATGGGTGATCTGTTGGTATTTGGAGCAAAACACTTCAGAGACATATTTTTGATATATGTGAGACCTATAATATATGCGTAAAAATAGTATAATAGGAGACCTTTTCAATTAAAATCACTGTACTGATTGCCCTGCCTCCTCTTTTCCCGCAGTGCCTCCACATTACTTCCAGCATCTGGACCACACTGGTAAGAGGGTGGACTGCTACGACCGGCCGGAGCTCTCGCTGGGAAGCTACGAGTTCATGGCCACTGTCGACTACTGTAAGGTAGGTCCTTCCTGCAGGAAACCCACCTTTGGACTCAGATTGTGCAACCGTCATTGTTCCCAGATCTCTGTTTGAGTAGTATAAAGTTCTTCTGCAGAGGAATGTTTACCCATGATTCCCTTCAGTGATCTCCACCAGTCATTATCTGTAATAGAATCTGGTTTCATTCATGTTATCACAGGTCAGAATGACACAATAATAAACACAGCCATTAACAAATAACTGCAGAAAGAGCTAGTCATATTCCAATTAAGTCATAAAAGCAAAGTCTTTCTGAAAGTGGCTTGGTTTACTTTTTATTTCATCTGCATTCAGTTTTAAATGATTTGTCGTAGAGCATCCTAACAATACAGTCATTTTTACCCTGAGGGATACTGGGTACATATTGGTATAGTTTTAACCAATGTAGTTATTAGAGTAATGTAATGTACCCACACATAGTTTTAAATTGATTTGAATGAGATTTCATTTGAATGTTTAGGCCTTATATTTGTTTTAAAGCATTTCTCTTGGTGGTTTTAATGAAAACTAAACATGACATTTTAGATACAGGTTTTACACTTGGCTTATTGCCATATATAGAAAATGTAAATGTAATTGTCATGCTTTCAGAAAGAAAGACCTAAAAGATTCTTATTGTTTTTATATTGAAACACCCATTTAATGCTTCTCAGACAATCAAAGAGTTGAATATAAGAACCTGTCTGTTCTGTTAATATGGTACTCATATGTAACATACCATATTCTAGATCATTTACGCGTGACTTAATACAAACTGTGTGCTCTTCTGTAACAGAACAACAAGATCCCTCAGCCTCCAGCCTTCATCTTCCTCATCGATGTGTCCTACAACGCTGTGAAGAGCGGCATGGTCAACATCGTGTGCCAGGAACTAAAGACCCTCCTCGACTACCTGCCCAGGTACTCGGACACATACACACACACAATATATACAAGAGGAAAGAAAAACAAGCAGGGAACGAAGAAGAGAGGAGAGAAGGGAAACTAGTGAAGAAGAGACTGATTGAAAGATCCAATTTGAAGGATAGAATAGGGAGATATGGAGAAAGCACAAGAAAGGGGAGTGAAAGGCAATGAAGCGAAAAGGAAGAAAGAGAATAAAAGAGGAGATAAAGAGGGAGGAAGGAACACTTCCTCTTATGAGGGGGATTTTTTTAAAAGACAGTTTATACTCTCACTACTGTCAGAAAATACAAACCTAACTATTTTCCCTCTCCCCAACCGTTTCTGCGTCTAGGGAGAACCCAGAAATGGACTCCGTGGTGCGGGTGGGTTTCGTCACCTACAACAAGGTTTTGCACTTCTACAACGTAAAGTCCAGCCTGGCCCAGCCGCAGATGTTGGTGGTGTCGGATGTGTCGGACATGTTTGTGCCTCTGCTCGACGGCTTCCTGGTCAACGTCAACGAGAGCCGGCAAGTTATCGAGAGGTGGGTACAAAAAACCTGACACACACACACACACGTTGACATATGAATACGGTGTGTAAGGACAGACAAATGGATCGGGTTCACTCACACACTGTTTGTGATTTTCCAGTTTGCTGGACCAGATCCCAGAGATGTTTGCGGACACCAGGGAGACGGAGACAGTGTTTGGACCTGTCATCCAGGCGGGACTGGAGGCACTCAAGGTCAGCACATAGTGCCACTTACATTTACAGGGATTTTTCCCGGTTTATCCGTGTTTTTCAGATTTCCAAACTGGAAAACAGGACGTCAAAAACTGTTTTATTAAAATTAGGTTTCTCTTGGCCTATTTGTGAAAAAGTGTAATTGAAGAAACATTATTTGAAAGTTTCTGCTTATCGATACTAAAGTAATGATTTTACTTTGACAAGTTTATCATTTAGTTTTACCTATAGCATAATAATGGTCCAAACATAATGTGGAAATGGCATTGTTTTAAGTCAATAACCTTCACATTTCCTTAAGGAAGGACCCAAAGATACCCTTTACTAACATACAAAGCTTACTATTGAGCCCTGTGTGTGGCGTTCCACCAGTTATTCAAACCAAAAACAATATGGTGGATTAGAGTGGTGATCAGGCCGCGCTGGTGTTTTCTGCCTAACGTTGGTAAATGCTCTATATTCTTAGTCTGCTGCCATGCGTGATGATCTGTATGTTGTGTGTCCCTCCTCAGGCTGCAGACTGTTCAGGGAAGCTGTTTGTGTTCCACACCTCTCTGCCCATCGCAGAGGCTCCGGGAAAACTGAAGAACAGAGAAGACAAGAAGCTAGTTGGGACCGATAAGGAGAAGGTAGCGAGTTTATTTTATATTCACTTGTATTGGACATTTTACATGTTGTTTGTTGCAACTTAATATTTATCTGTCATTTATTTAGGGCAACATTTTTCATATATTAGTGAAATATTCCACACTGACTTCCTGTCCTTCCCTGTCCTCCTCAGTCTCTGTTCCAGTCTCAGGCGGGTTTCTACAACACCCTGGCTAAGGAGTGTGTAGCGCAGGGCTGTTGTGTGGATCTCTTCCTCTTCCCCAACCAGTATGTGGACGTTGCCACGTTAGGAGTGGTTCCTGTCTCCACTGGAGGCTCCATCTACAAATACACATACTTCCAGGTGAGGGGAAATCACTCTTTCCTTATTCTGATACAGCTGCAGGCTTTCTTTGGCAACCCCAGCTTTATGATCCACTGGAGCCTCTATAATGCTCTGATTTGTTAAAATACCAGCTAGATCATTTGACACTGTTAAACGTAGCTGTGGTGTGTAACTCATGGTGTGTTTTGTTATTCCCAGGCTGAGTCGGACAGGGATCGATTCCTGAACGATCTGAGGCGAGACGTTCAGAAACTAGTGGGCTTTGACGCCGTCATGAGGGTGCGAACCAGCACAGGTGAGGCTTGTCCACCTGAAATCAAAACAGAATGCCAGTCCCATCTTGATATATATCACACCTGACTTCCTGAATGTCCCTCTCCTGCCTCCCCTCCCCTCAGGTATCCGGGCGACAGACTTCTTCGGCTCCTTCTTCATGAGCAACACCACAGACGTGGAGCTAGCAGGCCTGGACTGCGACAAGGCCATCACTGTGGAGTTCAAACACGACGACAAGCTCAGCGAGGAGACGGGGGCCCTCATGCAGGTGTGCAACCAAAATCATTTGAAAAATAAAATAAACACATTTTTTATAGTTTCAAAATCAAGATTAGTTTTAGCTTTGAGTACTTCCTAACAGCAGGGATACAGATTAGTTCTGTAGTGGTCGGAGCCATCTAATCTGACATGGCTGACATCCAATCAATCAGTCTGTTAATCTGACCCCTGTTTCCCCCCGCAGTGCGCCGTGCTGTACACCAGCTGCAGCGGGCAGAGGCGTCTCCGCGTCCACAACATGGCGGTCAACTGCTGCTCTCAGCTGGCCGACCTCTACCGCAACTGTGAGACGGACACAATCATCAACTTCTTCTCCAAATACGGTGAGGACCCGCTCTCATTCAATCCAGAGAGCGCGGAATGCAAATGTCCACGATTGTACTCTAAAAAGTCTCAACAAGTTATGAGTGGACAAAGGAATGAGTCACATTTTCTATAAATACTATCAAGCCAACCCCAGCTGCTTCAGTGGAGCTGCAAATGGTCCAACAGTAGGAAGCTGCACCTGTTCCTCTCGGCATGCTGGGAGGAATGTTTGCAGCTCTGTAAGACTGAAGCAGGGTTCACTCCCCATCCAAGGGAGAAAGGAAGCTGTAAAATGGTTTTCTTTAAGAGAGGACATCCTTTTTGAAGTTGCATGTTATAAGCCTTTTATTACTTAAAGGTCACCTATTGTGCAAAATGCACTTTTTTATGTCTTTATATACATAATATACATAAATGTGTCCCGGGTGTGTAAGAAGACTCACAAGTGTCAGAAAATGCAACCTTCTCTCTTTTCCTCCTTACCCACATCTCTAAAAACGGGGGTACAACGGAGCTGATCCAGATTTGCTGCGGTCATGACGACTTTACTAAAATATTATCTGGCTTAACGTTGAACTCCTGTCAACGTTCGGCCCACTTCCCTATCTTCCCCTATCAGAAAAGTTGCTGTATCAGAAACAATGCACGACTTGTTTTGGATGTAATTTGGTCTGTGTTTACATTAGCAGGCATCGCTAACACTCAGAGCTAACGCTGTACTGGAGAAAATATGTGTAAAAAAGCTGGATATAAAAAGTTACTCACCTTGTGGTAAAAAGCATTTGAGCTTGCATGCTCCAAAGGGGCGTGGCCTGCAGCGACTCGGGTTACATTTAAAGCGTCAGACCCAGAATCAGCACTTCTCTAACAGGGCTGAAATAGAGAGGTATGAGGCACGGCTACAATGGCAAAACATTTCATAGACATGCTTTTTATACATCTGAGACCTATAATATATGCCTAAAAATAGTATAATAGGAGACCTTTAACACTGGTCCCTGGTGGTGGATTATATGATAATTATATGCGGCTATCATATTCAATATTTTAATATGCAAGTGTTTGTCTGTTGCAGCTTTCCGAGGCCTCCTAACCAACCACACTAAGGCGGTGAGAGAAACTTTGATCAACCAGTGTGCTCAGATCCTGGCCTGCTACCGAAAGAACTGTGCGAGCCCCTCGTCAGCTGGTCAGGTAATAAAACCCTCACTGCGTCTTATCAGCACTGCACAGGGCTTCTTCCTATGACTGTAATATGCAACATAAGCAGATTTATTCTCAGGATCCCATTTGACAGTACATTTAATTTCAGATTTCTCAGGCTCATTATTTGTTTTAGTCAAAAAATAAATAGATTTAGGGAGCAAATGCACTTTCAATTTAGAAATCCTTTATAAGTCCCGCAGCCGGGAGATTTACAGCCGTAGAGCAATAGCAGATCAAAAAGAGTTAGCTAACATATTAAATATAGAGACGAGCAGGACACATCCATGGTTAAAAATAAATAAGTATTTTCATTTATATAAATACAAAAGTATCTTAGTTTCTTCCTTCAAACATATTAACACACCATTTACATTGCTGAATATAAAATGTAGAATAAAAGAGGGATTGCTCTCAACATGGTTTAACTAGAAGAATAGAATCTTTAACGTCACTTGTTTACATTTATAACCATACCTCTGTGTGTGTGTGTGTTTCCAGCTGATCCTGCCTGAGTGCATGAAGCTGCTGCCGGTGTATCTGAACTGCGTGCTGAAGAGTGACGTGTTGCAGCCGGGGGCTGACATCTCATTGGACGACAGGGCCTACCTGCGGCAGCTGATCAGCTGCATGGACGTCTCCGAGAGCCACGTCTTCTTCTACCCCCGCCTGCTGCCACTGGTGAGACCGCACGCACGCACACACACACACACACACACACACACAATAACACAAAGGTTTGCACAGGTATTATTTGGCTCAGTGCCAATGTCCACGATCTTCACAGAATACTGAATAGCTTAAAGTTGAATCACCAGGGTGTAAATGTGAGTCTAGGATGAGAAATGGTTTAAATGTGGCATTGGAAATCGCATTTCATACGGGCAGAGGCTTTTCTGTGATCATCAAAGTGTCAAGGCTACCATTTGATATCCGTTTCCATCAAAAAACAGTGTTTGTTTCCCTCGTACTCAATATAATAATAGCCTGTGTCTTATCCACAGTACAGTTTTAGTATTAAAGCAGATGAAAATATATCTGCGTGACTATGCTCTCATAGAACAAAGAACCAGACACAAGGCTCTTTTCCTCCATCACAACTATTTGTATCATCAGAACGCTGTAATGTGTGTAATGTTCTCATGCAGAGTCTGCAGTATTATAAACTGAATCAGCCCTGTGTTAAAGCAGCGTCTCGTGTCTAAGTAAATCCACTAGAAATGTGCTCTTGCCTTGGTTGCATTGAATATGATTGCTGCCTTAATTCACACAGCGCTACTGGCAGCCATTCATTTAGCCTGTGCTTATTACTTTACAGTTCAGTGAGCCCCAATATTAAAAACTAAGCTTTAACCTGTAAGCTTTGCACACTCTAGTGTTCAAACTGAAAAGTTGTATTTTAATGCTCTTTTTTTGGGGCTTTTTATTCATTTCTATTCGTTTTTTATTCTAAGTTTCATCTTTTTTAGCTGCAAAAAGGCAATATTAAATACATACAACATATATATCTTTACCCGAGTGCCCTCAAGCCTTTGTGTTTACCTCTGCCATTAAGTACAATTCTCCCGTCAGAGATCAGCTGTTTGAGGCTAAATGCTTCGTGTGATCAGCAGATGGAACACCAACATGTTGCTCTAATGTTCTTCCTCCTCTTTGACTTCACAAGGCGAAGTTGGAAACCGGGTCGTTGCCGATGGCGGTGAGGGACTCCGAGGAGAGGCTGTCTAAAGGCGGAGTGTACCTCCTGGAGACGGGGCTCCACCTCTTCCTGTGGGTGGGGGCCAGCGTCCAGCAGGAGCTGCTGCTCAACATCTTCGGCACGCCGAACTTCAGCCAGATAGAGCCGAGCCTGGTGAGAGGACGCACAGCTGCTCACATGTTGTGGAGCTTAGCTGACTGAGCCACTGCCTGCACATTCATCCTGTGTTTCTTGTCTAATTGTAACCAAGTCTTCTCTAATGTATAATGCTTTATTTCCTTTGTTACTTCATCAGTATAGTACATAGTATAGCAGGTTGTTTCCACTTTATTGGCCTGACAAATTACACAATATATCATAAATAACTTCTTCTGTTTCAGACAAGTCTTCCAGAGCTGGACAACCCCTTCTCTCAGAGACTCAGAGAGATCATCGAATCCTTCAGAGCAGAGCGATCACGATACATGAAGGTAAACCTTTTATTTTCCTCATTACTGCTCGAGAGTCTTTAACTCTGACACTTTGTCCTGCCTCGTTGAAATGAAAAATATCTGATGTCTGTGCCAATGTGGTGGCTGAGTTTCAACATCAATACCAACAAAAATACTTATCTGATGATGCCTTACTTATATATTGTATATAAACATGGTTTTCTACAAAAAACATTTTTTTCATTTTCACAAAAGATGCCAGACAGGAAATTGGTCTAAAAATAAACATTACATATTTAACCCAAGTGGAGTGTTTTGAAGATTGCAAATAACACTTTGGATAATGTACGTTCTCAACAATTGGCTTATGGAAATGGGAGTTATGATGGGCATTTTTTTAAACAGAAAACATTACTTAAATATGAATATTAGTTTATTTATTGAGAAGATAATCCTAAATGCAGCCCTACTTGGCAGTATTTGACGCCTGATGGTACAGCACTTTAAGGTTTGACCCCCTCCCCGCTCTCACGCCCCCGTCTCTCCTGTTTTCCAGCTCATGGTGGTGAAACAGGAAGACAAAGCCGAGCTGATATTCAGGCACTTCCTGGTGGAGGACAAGAGCGTCTGCGGGGGAGCGTCATACGTGGACTTCCTGTGTCACATGCACAAGGAGATCCGCCAGCTTCTCAGCTAGACCTACACGTTCCCACCTTCACCTGTATGGCCCTCCCCTCCCTCGGTTTACCCTTCCTTGTGAAAGAAAGCGCTTTATCTTTTTTTTTTTTTTTTTTTTAAACCTAATAAACTAAAGCTCTCCTTGCTGTCTGTCTGCTGAGACACCAGCTGGCAGACATCGTTGTGTGTGTGTGTGTGTGTGTGTGTGTGTGTGAGAAAGAGGTGTTCATAGAGCTTTACTCTTCCCTCAAATGTACTTCTCCAACACAGCAGGAGCAAAATAACTGACGAGGGAGAGTAATGTATATACACAAGTGAACTATTATGTATGCAACAGACTGAGTGAGTGACGGCGGGTGTTGACTGTAGTCGGTGAACTGTCTGTATTACTAGCACTGAAAGGCTGTTTTGGGTTTATTAACGACCCTCGGATAGCAAACACTTTTTATATGATTGAATCCCAATAGAGTGAAGGACATCTACATAACACAAATGGAATTAAATAAATGCTGGTCTTTCTGTCTCTTCTCCCCTTTAATCATGGCCTTAGTACCCCCCTCCCCATGCTGCTCCAATCATCTGTAATGTGTGTGTGTGTGTGTGTGTGTGTAAATATGTGAGAGGATTATTCACCCATTGCCCCTATTCTTACTTCCTGCTTTCAGTAAGAGCAGTCGAATTAAAAAGTTACAGGTCAGTCGGACAACAGAATGGATTTAAGGAGTATCTTGAAATGTAAAATCTGGTTTTATTTTCCACAAGTGAACTGAAAATAAAGGCTTCTGTGTTAATACAGTAATTGGTATAATCCGGATTTGTTTAAATCAGCTTCAGTTGAGTTTCCGTTACTGTTGCGAACATCTGGCTCAGATGTTTGGTCACCGATGAACCAGGTGTGCATTTTAATTCACTGTCAATGATTCTGGAATGAGAGGGGGCCTATATTTATTCAACGTCTATGCAGCAAAGAGAAGGACTGACACAAAATAGATGGGAAATCATCATGATTTCTTTCTAGGGTCAATTCAGTCTGCTGCAGTGCTGTGACTTTATAAGAATCAAACGTTCTGAGAATTGTACTTTAAAAAAGCAAAGCCGATTTCTTTTTTTAGAAGACAGAAATAAGTGCAGAACGACTGCAGATATATCGGCTAATGTTTAGATTTTAAGTTGTCTCCGCACTGATGTTGTTCAGTGTGTAAATAAAATATATAATCTGTACAGAATGAATAGAAGAAAAACAATTTTAAATAACTGCCTGGACAGCTGTGGTGTGTTGATGGTTGGTTTCGCTGTCACAAATGGCCGAAATATAAAATCCTGGCTTTTACTGAAGAGAGGAAGACGCCCTGACTGGCTTTTTGATATATGTGTGAATGAGTGTGTCAGTTTGTGTGTGTGTGTGTGTGTGTGTTTGAATGTGGGGTCGGTCCTGGTGAATTTCTGCTGAGGAACAGAGGGATCAGCCAACACACACACACTCACACACTATACATTACCTGTGAGATTAAATCTAATCTTTATTCATCACTTAATGTCCTTTTTTTTTAACGTTGTGACTTTTGTGTTTATTTGGTGTGTGTGTAGCCCTCTGTTCCGTCTTTACGTTCACTGACTTCGATTGGCCCACCGTCTTGACTGTTCATTTCTGTTCCTTTTTTCTCTTTGATTTGTCCTCTTTTTTTTCATTGCCTCTTGGGACTGCTAATAAAATGATTGTTAAAGTGAAACTACACATTGTGCTTCATCCTTCTCTTTTTGTTATTTCAGGAAAGTGATATTACGAAATATATATATTCTATAATAACATTTTGTGAAACATTGCTTTCACTTCCTCTTAACAGCCTACCCTGCAGATAAATGTGGGAATATTAGTTCAGATTCTGATTAATATGTTCATATTCAGGGGTTTTTAGGTTCAGGAATCTTAACTTAAATGTCTCTCGTTCCAAGTGAACAAGTGACTCCGAGTCAATACCAGATATTTTAAATGCACATGAAATATAAGACACAGCTTTTTTATTGGATTATAGTGCTTTTTCTATCAATATATGAATAACTTTTACCAACAAATCAGCAGTTTTTAATGAAAGTCTCTAATCTTTTCAATAGTTTCCATGTCATGTGAACTTATGACCCCAAATCAATGAAGCATTGTATAACTACACTAGACAAGTAAGACACACCCCTTTTTTATTGGATTTTAGTCTATTTCATATGAATGTATGTAAGCAGATTCAGGATTCCTCTTTTAAATAACTATTTTTTTTCAATACACATTTGTTACCCAGTGACTGGTTATCATTTATGAACTGCACAAATAAGACACACATTCATTCAGCTGAGCCATGAGGTCACATGACCTGTAAGCTTTTGAAAGGAAGTTTGAATAAAGAACTTTATCTATAGGCAGAGTGCCATCGATTCATTAGCTCTGACTTTGGTTAAATGAACCAGATGTACACTGATGATTATTTATTTTTTAAAGCCACATATTTATTCATTAGACTAGAGTGCCCAACAAAGTCATATAAACAACACAAAACAGACAGGTAACAAGTTAACCCTGCAATATTGCTGAGGTTAAAAATGAATATGAAATGGTAGTCCATGAAAACCCTGATTTGCCTTCCAGTACATGAGACATAAAATAGCAGAACCTTGATCACAAAAGTGGGAGTTGCAATTCAAAACCAAGGCTTTCAAAAAGTGGTCCACAAACTTTCACTTCCTATACATTGATGGATACAAGTGGATATTCTGGATTAACCTCAGTGTCACTATGTCACACTGATATTCACAAGTACACTGTGGAGTCCACCCAGCCCAGCCAGAACCCCGGGTACACAGGCTCAGTGAAGGTGGTGTAGAAGTTGTGGATGAGGGTCATTGCACCACAGGAGATCCTGAAGAAAGTCAGTCTCCCTGCAGACCAGTCCAGATAGACTCCCACTTTGTTGGAGTTGGAATTGTAGCTGGGTGGGAGGGTTAAATCAACCTGCATGTGTGCGGGCCAGATCTGGTAGCGCTCTTTGGTGCAGAAAAGTCCCCAGGAAGAGTCGTTTTTGCCTAACCAGCATTCGTGACCTTCTCCCTTCCTGCACACGGTTCTGTAGGCGACTCCTATGAAGGCTCTCCCTGTCCACTCGGTCTCCCAGTAGCAGTGCCCCGTCAGCCCCTCCCTGCACAGCACCTGGGTCCAGAAGTCAAACCTCTCGGGATGATCAGGATACGACTGCTTGGTCCAACGCGTGGCTTTCCTGTTTCCCTCGGAGAGAGAGAGGTCTCTGTGTGCTGTGTTCGGGTCTAGGGTGAGTTCCTTGGTGTCTGATGAAACAGATCGAGAGTGATAATCAAGTTGTATTCGATAATTGACTTAAAGAATGTCAATCAATGCCGAGTGAGTGTTGGTTACTTACATTTCATTGGACCTGGCTGAATCCTGGATTCACCACACTGTTCCACACTAAAAGACAACAGAAGACCAGTTATCTGACACGTACGTCACTTGAAAACAATATCGTTAAAACAGTAATTGACCAATTCAACATTTTACTCTTATTCTACTCCCAATGATTTTGTTTGTCTTCAAAGGATCAGAATCAATGCAGCAGAGATTTGAATCCCAGAGATTTCGACTAAGTGTTTTTCCTCCATAACCAATAATGCAGCAAAAGGCTTTATAAATATTTTACATAAAGTGATACATTTTAAAGTTATAAAGTAGAATATTTAAAAGCGGTATCCAAAGTATGAATTTAAAATCATCTCAACCATATTTTAGTATTGCAATGTATTGAATGGTTAAATCGTAACTCAGATAAAACCTTAATAACTCAATGTAATGTTGTCAAATCAAAACAGTAACAGTTTGCACTTTGGTGTAAGGTTGTGTGTGTGTGTGTGTGTGTGTGTGTGTGTGTGTGTGTGTGTGTGTGTGTGTGTGTGTGTGTGTGTGTGTGTGTGTGTGTGTGTGTGTGTGTGTGTGTGTGTGTGTGTGTGTGTGTGTGTGTGTGTGTGTGTGTGTGTGTGTGTGTGTGTGTGTGGCGGCTGACACTGTGAATAGCGGTAAAGAAATAAGTGCTGCGCTGGCACTAGGCTAAGCTAGCTAGCTAAAGTGAATTAGCCTGAAGTAAACAACATTAGCATTAAATGATGAACAGTGCAATTAGCCAACTGTTTAAGGCACAGCTGAAGCTGTGGACAACTTCACTTGAGAGAATATAAAAACGTTAGGCTACATAGAGGGTAAAATTGCTCAGTGTTTTATCCAGCTGAATAAGCTACTGAACTTTTAATACTGAAGCAAAATAAGTTGTATGTATTTTCAGTGTGTTTGCTTGCCTTTTACTGTATGTAAATACGATCTTAAATCAATGAAAAAATTAAACCTGTGTCTAGCACATATCAGCGTTTTCTTAATGCCTAAGCAAGTTTGACTAATGCCTTCATGGAGAAGGTGTTAAAAGGAAAAGCGAGAGAGGAAGTGAATTTCTGTCAGGAGCACAGAGCTTCTGTCATTCAGAGGGCGAGGTCAGAGCTGGGCTAGTTACTGTATTCAGAGAATTTACTTAAAATACATTTCCTTTCTTTGCATTTATTTTTAAATAACTATCATGAAGCAGTGTTGAAACCCTTAATCATTGATTGTTTTCAATACATACATTTTAATCTTAATTTAACATGGTCACAAACATTTGTCATTATATATATATTTCTTAATTAGTAACTCAAATCGACCGTGGGCCCTTTTATGCTTTTGAGCCACTTCCTCTCTAACATCCTCTGCACGTGCCTTGTACTGATACCAATACATCTGTGATAAGCTACATTTGCTGGCTATTTTATCATCCTCTACCTGAGTTCATGCAGGCTGCAGCGAGGGTCCTCCTTCAGCGCAGACAGCAGCTGCAGGCCCAAGGGTCCCGGGTGGTTGTAGCTCAGGTCGAGCTCTTTGAGACGGGAAAAGTTCAAAGCAGATGCCAGAAAAGTGCAGCCTTCCTCTGTCACGCTGCACCAGGCCAACCTTCAAAACACCAAGACATTTAATCCAACTGATCTCCGTTATCAACAACAGTAACAACTGAATTTGCATGTTTGGCTCTGTTCAGTATTCTGCTGTTAAATAATTCATCTGGAATGTAATTTCACTCAAGGCACTCACATGAGTATTTCCAGTTTACAGTGAGGACTCCCCAGCCCTACAGAGAGCTCTTTGACTCCAACGTCCATGAGGTCATTGTGAGAGAGGTCCAGTTCTTTCAGCTGGTTGGCGTCTGAGCTGATCACAGAGGCCCAAACGCTGGCGCTGCGTTCTGTTAGGTTGCAGCTCTTCAGTCTAAACAAACAGAAAATAACCTGCTTGATAAAAACATCTTTATTTGACTTTCTGGGATTTAAAAATATATACTTATTGTTGGGTTTATACTGTACCTGAGTTTCTCAAGTTTGCTGTTCTTCAATGTATCAGAAAGCACTAATATTCCATCATCTGTGATGTTGTTGTTGCCTAGGTCCAGCTCTCTGATTTCGGATGAGTGGATGCCAATCTCCAGGATTTTACAACAAGCAGCAGTAAGATTGCATGCATTTAGACTGCAAGAAGAAAGTGGTATGAGAAAGGGAAGTATAATGTAATCACAAAATGTCTGGGATCTTATGCGAGCACAAGCTTCCCAATTTTAAACAACTGCAATGTGAAACGCCACCTAACATCATGCACATTTAAAATGCATTACCAATCACTCCATTTGGAATAAGGCAAAGTTATTGATATTTGAGGTAAAAAAGTTGTTAAAAGCATGTCCTTTAAGTTGCTACCTATTGCTTAATGAGTCCACTGATGAAAGCCCTTGCATTTACAATACATTCCCTCAGAAAATTAGAAGCACACTTGCTGGAACACACTTACCCTTCAATGGTGGCAGAAACACAGAAAACGCTTCTGAAAGCTGAAGGGTATTATTTTCTCTAATGTGTGTTACTTGTATGTTACTACAAGTGACATCTTTCACGTTACTCAATTATTCTATTAATTGCCAAAACCACTCAAGTTTCACATTTACTTTTTTTTACCATTTCTAAATGGAGTACTCTTGTTATCTTCTACCAAAGGAACCTTTTTGTTACCTATTATGTATCAATTGCACCGAGGCAAATATCTTGCTTGAGCTGCCAACCAGTGTTTTTTTTCCCACATCCTGCAGTTCGTCTCAAGAGCCGCTTTCACACCAAGTACTTTGCCGTACTTAGTGCCGGCACTTAGTACCCCAGGGCACTAAGTACCAATCGCGTTCACACCGGAGTACTTTTCCCTGAGGGAAGATTACGCAAATGAGCCGCTGACGTCACTTCTTCTTCTTCTGCTTTGGGTTTACTGGCAGGCCGCAAACAACTTCACGGCGTATACTGCCACCCGAAGTCCCCGGCCGGAAGTCCCCGGAGTTGGGGACTGGCTTCAGTAGAAGCTGCTGGGAGTCCCAGCAGCTCTTGAGACTTCTACTGAAGCCTTCCGAGTAAATCGCCAGAACGCCGACACCTCCTCATCACTCCACCACTCCCATGTTTTTTTGCGTTGCCATAAGTTATTCTCTCTCCGTTGGTGCGCGGGGCTAATGCTAATGCTAATAATGCTAATGTCAGCAAATACAATGGCGGCTTCAAAAAACTTTTCAGAGTTTTACGGGGCGTGGTTTGCAATTCGCCCAGCCAATAGCAATTGGTACTTTTTTGGTACTTTTTTGGTACCACCTCTCAGCAGGCACTAAAAATGGGGGTAAAAGTTCCCGGCACTAAGTACTCTTTTTGGTGTGAACGCGACATAAGGGGTACTAACGGAACTAAACGGGAAAAGTACGGGGTAAAAGTACTCCGGTGTGAACGTGCCTAAGTATATCAGGCCTTACCCGACCACACAGTCGTGGGCTAGTGTTTACTTTTCAAAAGTGTCCTAGATCGCATGTTCTTCATTTCTAAAATAATCCGAGCACTAAAGCTGCATATCTTTAACATCAGGTTCAAAAAGGACCTTAAGAGCTTGCTGTATGCTTTTAGAAATCACTTACTTTGCCACACTGGCTTTTTTCATGACAGGCAGCAGCCTCAGGAGACCTTCCTCTGACTTGGTGTAGTTCCTCAGTTCGAACACCCGCAGCTCCTTTTCTGATGTCAGTAGAACAAAGACCAGAGTGGCCCACTGCGCAGGAGAAAGTTTGGCTTTGTTGAGACTGCCTGGGCTGAGGTAGCTCTGAATCTCCTCAATGAGGGAGTGGTCATGCAGCTCGTTCAGACAGTGAAAGAGATTGAGGCATCTGTCTGGGGATGGGCTTTCTTTGATCCTCTGTTTTATGTGTGTTATGATCTCCTTCCTGGTACTTGGTTTTGATCTGTTGGTGGTCATCAGGTGCTTCAACAGAGTCTGATTGGATTCCAGAGACAGGCCCAGAAGGAAGCGCAGAAAGATGTCAAAATGTCCTTCATCACTCCGCGAAGCTTTTTCTACCGCTTCTTTGTATAGGATGACCTCTGATGGTCCTTTGAACAGCAAGCGTCTTGACGCGGACGGCTTCTTTACCAAGACGTTTTCGTTGTCGTTGTGGAACTTGAGGTAGACATACAACGCAGCAAAGAATTCCTGGATGCTCAGATGCACAAAGCAGAACGTTTTCTCCTCGCACAGTGTCAGCTGCTCATTGAAGATTTGTGTGTAGACTCCTGAGAACATGGACGCCTGGGAGACATTAATACCGTCCGAGTTGAGGTCGCTCTCATAGAAGATCAAGTGGCCCTTCTCGAGTTGCTGGAAGGCCAGTTTACCCAGCGACATGAACATATCTCTCATGCATTTTGCATTTGACTCTGTTTTTTCAGGCAACCTTTTCTTGATGTCCTCCACGTACAAGAACAAGAAGTGTATGTACATCTGAGTAAGACTCTTTGGCGTGTCTTTACTCGCAGTCGTCTGCAACTTCTTCTCAAGAACACTCGCCGCCATCCAGCAGAAGATTGGTATGTGGCACATGATGTAGAGACTTCTGTTGGATTTCACATGCGCGATCACTCTGTTTGCTAGGTTTTGGTCGCAGATTTTCCTCCTGAAGTACTCGTCTTTCTGGGGTTCGTTGAACCCTCGCACCTCTGTCACTAGATCAACAGATTCCATGGGGATCTGACTGGAGGCTACCGGGCGAGATGTTATCCAAACGAGAGCAAAGGGAAGGAGTCCTCCCCGAATGAGGTTGATCAGAAGCACATCAATGTTGGTCTTCTGCGTCACATCAGACACTATTTCAGTGTTGTGGAAGTCCAAAGACAGGCGGCTCTCGTCCAGACCATCCAGGATGAAGAGCATTTTGTTATTGGCATTCGTGAAGATTCCTGTCTCATTAGTTTCCGGGAAAAAGACACTGAGAAGTTCGACTAGACTGAAGCTTTGTTTCTTCATGGGATTCAGCTCTCGGAAAGACAGAGGAAATACAAATCCCAGGTTGGTGTTTGCTTCCCCCTCAGCCCAGTCTAGTGTGAACTTATTGGTAGATACGGTCTTTCCGATGCCAGCGACTCCCCTTGTGATCACAGTTCTTATGGGGTGGTCTCGTAGAGGAACAAAGAGCTGATTGCAGTGAATTGATTTCTCCTGGGCCGCATGTTTCCTGGAGGCCATTTCAAACTGTATCACCTCATGCTCTTTATTGACTTCACCATTTCTTCCCTCAGTGATGTAGAGCTCTGTGTAGATCTTATTGAGAGGTGTCCTGTTTGCATCAGTCATCATCCCCTGCAGCAAGTAGCCAAACTTCCTCTTCAGCTTAGCTTTCAATTGCTCTTGACATTCTGTGATCTTGTCTTCTAAAGGAGGAAATGCTTTAAGGGTTATTTTGAGTTTGTTATACATTCAGGAAATGCACATTTATGGTAAATGTGGTAGAGTAGTACTCACTTTGGGGCTTCAGATCATCACTGAGGTCTGCAGTGTCATGGTTCGATGCTTCTTTTGATGAAACAATAGATCCTGCAAAAGAAGAAAAACATTAGCTAAGCCCTAAACCCTAGCCTTAGCTAATCCAATGTCTGATATCTACCTTGGCCCGTTGAGGTGATAATGAAGTTCAGATTGGTGATGGTAGAACCAGTGATGGAGGGAGCAACCACATTGCCTCCACTCTGAGCGGTGCAGTTGGGTTGGAAATGATAAACCACTTCCTTATTAGAGTGAAGTATCTCTAGGGGAAGCCATAAATGCAATTTCAGCAGTTTGTTACCAAAACAAATTAGAGTAGTGAATGAATACTGGGGTAAAATTATTATTATCAAAGCTAATTTCATGCTGTCTGATGTTTCTACGCAATAAAAAAATCTAATTTACATTCAAATTCCAATTCGAATCTGGCTAGAATTACTGGAATCTGTCATAGAACCAATTGTTCTCTATGGTAGTGAAGTGTGGTGTCCTCTCTCCAACCAGAATGTGGCCCAATTGGACAGACACCCAGTTGAAATGATGCATATAGAATGCTTAAAAAGCATCTTACAGGTGCACAGAAAACCCCCAAAGAGAGGTGCAGTGTCAGCAGAATGTGTTTTTACCAGCCACAACCTCAGGATCAGTAAGTGACCACACACACACGACACAACCACGCAGACACACACACTTTCTTTAATTTTTAATGACATGTGATTGTTGGCATAGATGTTTGGTGTTCTTTTTATTTTTATTTGCAATGTTGCAACACCTTGTAAAACTTGCTTTGGCATTACTATGTTTTTGATATGGTCATGCCAATAAACCTCCTTTGAATTTGATTTTGAAATCTTAAGGATTGGAACAAACTCTTCTGAAACAAAACCTTTTCCCTTGATGACTTGCAATGTATTGCCCTACGCACTTATTTTTCTTTATTTTGACATTCTTACCTTGAGGCCCATCGTCTGTTTCATGAGCAACACTCATTTGCTCCATGTTTCTCTCATCAGCTTCTTTGTGGTTGCAAGCCTACGTGATTTATTGTAGCTTGTAGAGATTTCCTGTACAGTTCCTGTGATGTATTTCCAGCTTGTTAAAAAAACGGCATTAAAAAACATAAATACTTTTAGATAAAGAATATACATGTTTAGTCACGGTTGATATTAAAAATCGAACAGCTTTAGAAGATTAAGTTAAATCTTACCTGCCTAAATAACAACTGCGATCGCCATCTGATTCAGATGTTGATAGCAGCGGCTCAGAAGTAGAGTGTTATTCAACAAGTGAAAAAAACTCTCTTTTGCCTTCTCTCTGTCTTATGGTGCAAAAACAGGAAGCTGGGGTTTTTATCTGCGCACAGTCTGTCATTGCTGTATTGAGAGGCATCGTGAACAAACCGCAGCTCTTCAAAATGTTTCAGTTACTACCAAATGAACTTAATTTAAGGAAAATGGAAATGAAACATTGATCTTGGAAAGATCTGGCATAAAATAACCAACATTAATACGTTTTACCATAATTGCAGTGGGTAATGTAACAATGGGCAAATATCAAGTATACTCAGAAGTAGAGTGTTATTCAACAAATGAAAAAAACTTTCTTTTGCCTTCTCTCTGTCTTATGGTGCAAAAACAGGAAGCTGGGGTTTTTATCTGCGCAGTCTGTCATTGCTGTATTGAGAGGCATCGTGAACAAACCGCAGCTCTTCAAAATGTTTCAGTTACTACCAAATGAACTTAATTTAAGGAAAATGGAAATGAAACATTGATCTTGGAAAGATCTGGCATAAAATAAACAACATTAATACGTTTTACCATATTTGCAGTGGGTAATGTAACAATGGGCAAATATCAAGTATTGTATGTCAGTACATATTTGAGATAATTGCACTTGAGTATAATTGTTTTATACTTCTAACTAATTTAGAAAACGTCATGAAAATTGGAAGGATGCTGAGTGCAATCTATATGCATGTTTGGGCCTACTTTATAGAGCTGATTTAATTTGAAGTACACAGCTCTATTCTAAATAAGATATGTTTGTTTTGGATGGAAATGTTTTTATACAATCTTCAATTTCTTTCAAAGTATTGTGAACTGTGTGAGTCAGTTTTGCAAAAGTCTTAACATACTTTTCTCAGTAGAGGCAAACACATGAATCTCAACAAACAGTCAGAGCTTCACTGAGCATTTACTCTTCTAGTTCTGGCATCTATCTACCATAACATGGAACAATTCCACATTAAAAACCTGCAAATAATGTATGCTTGGTGTAGGTAGGATCAGTCATGTAATCCCAGTGCAGTGAACAATGGGATCAAAGTTGCTGTTAGAGTTCCAGTTTCTACATGCTGCAGCTTTGCCTGTTGAACAGATGGTGGAAGCAAAGTCCAAGTTGTGCTTTTTCACTGTTTCACATGCTTTGATTGATATGAGTTTTCAGGGTGGTTAATGAAGCAGACATTTAATTGGACTCGTTTCTTTTCACCTTCCATAAACACGAGTCTCTACATTTCGTCTAATAAATGTGCCTATGCAGCAAATTAGGTGTGTGACATTGGAGGAGAGGTTCACCATTATTCAAACTGAAACAGATTGAAACTGTTCACACTAAAAACACAGTTACTCTGGAAGTTTTCAGTGTATATATAGGCCCCTGAATGTAGTTTTAAGGCAAACTGAACACACACCCCAAACTGAATAATGATGACTCTTATCACCTGCATCTGCTTGAAGGAATACAAGTGGTCGGCCTAGTTATCTAGCGACCATAGTCTCTGGTCTACCAATGTGCTTTTGAAAAAAATACATGTGTAGAAATGTCTCCAGGCTAAATAACTGGTGTCTTACCACATAGAAGCTAAGTCAAACTCTCAGTTTGTTCGGTGGTCTTGAACGCGTAAACATGACAGCAATTTCCTGTCTTCACTTCAGTCAGTTAACCTTTATCTTTCATGTGAGCTGAAGCAAACAGGAAGGGAAAAAATGCAACTTCTAATGGCCAATATGAACACTAGAAAAATGGCATCAACTGTGACTATTGTTTTTAGATAGAGATTAAAAAAGCCTCCAATCTGAGCAAAAGTATATATAATACGCCTTGCAGAGATTTGAGTTTACAGAGTCTTTTTTCATTAGGTTTAATAGTCTATAGCTTCAGCACCTGAGCTACAGGGTGAGCAGTGTTTTTTTCTCTATTTTTAAGATGAAACAATATTGGACCCAATGTAGGACACATTAAAAATGTTCTCCTTTTTCCGTTTTGAAAGGGAGATTAAGGTTGGCAGTTTGGGTTCATTTGGAATAATATGATTATGGCTGATGGATAGTGTTCACTAGACCTGGGTAGACGCAGGAAGAAGATGTTACATTTCCAACAGTGCCCTTAAGGTATCTATAACAAGGTTTCTCATATTCAAACATCTCAGTATTAAGAGACACCACATTTGAAATGACTTAGCTCTTTTATCAGGGCTGTGTATGTCAGGTTCAAACATACCATTATATATTTAACCTTGCAGAGCTGACTTGGCACACTGGCATTTCATCAGCAACACCCTGCTTTTCACCCAGTCAGCCACACACACTGACGCCCGGGTGCTGTCCAACACGTCCACGACCGGCGACAACTGAGCAGTTGGAGGTCAGCAGCTTATTGCTCCAGGGCATCACGACGGCCTCTTTTTTGAAGGAGGAGAGAGCGTTACTCATTCACTTCCCCCCCCCCCCCCCCCCCCCCCCCCCCCCCCCCCACCCCCCCCCCCCCCCAGTCAGATTATTTCTCTAAAGCAGTGCAGAACAGGAGTGTCATGACTCAGCTTTTGGCCCTGTCCACTCTCTCGATTGTGATGATGTAACAGATGGCATACTCACCCTGATTAGTCACAACAAAGGAAAAGTCTTGCTTAAATGTATCGCAGCTACCGAAGCTCTGATTCCACAATTAGTCTTTCCTGGACACAAACAGAGCTTCAGATAACCATGGGAGTGTGCTACAAACAGAAATGTGATTAATTGGCTCTGCAGATCGTATCACAGGGCAACATGGTTTTATATTTAAGAATAAATCCCACATGGGTGTATGGCTGCAAGCTGGACCCACGGAAAAAAAGCTTGATAGATTTTCTGTGCTGCTGATTTTACTGGATAGTACTACATATGTTCTCTCTGCTTGTAGCTATTTACAAAGGGAAGTAAGGTACTTAGAGATACAAAGATTCAGGCTTTATTTGACTATATTTAACAGTTACAGTGTAGTTATTGGAAAAGAAAAATCCAGAGCTCTTCCAACAGTGCAATTTACAATATATACTGAAGAAATTAAAGATTATGAAGTTGAAAGTGCAGGTGACACAATGGTGCAAGTAAAATGCAGGAATAAGTTAACTATATACATGTAAAATAGAATAGAAATAATGAAAGCATGCACAACTTAAAGGGGACCTATCATGCTAAATGCACTTTTGTACGTCTTTTATACATGAATATGTGTCCCCGGTGTTCCAGGGAACTCACCAAGTGTCAGAAAACACAACCCTCTCTATTTTCCTCCATACCCAAATCTCTAAAAAAGGGGCTGCAACGGATCTGATAAAAACTGATCCAGATTTGAACACTGTCCTGACGTCAGGACGGTGGCGCTACGGCTATTGGGCCAACTCCACCAATCAGGAGGAGACAGCCACGGCCATTGCCGTTCAAAAGCGCTGGAGACGCTGTAGTACATATGCCAGGCCAGTAGATGGTGCTGTTCTCACTGAATCTGCCCAGAGCTAGAAATTGTCAAATTGAGCAAAATGAGACATGGCTAAAATGCATGATCTGTTTGGTATTTTGAAGGAAAAAAAAGTATAAATATGCCTTATATAGGTATGGTCCTACACTATATTATTCAAATATAGCATGATAGGTCCACTTTAACTTAAATTAAGCCGCCTAAGTTCTAAATGTGGTATCATCTACTGTAGTCATCCGTTTCCAATTAGCATTTTCTCTGAGCTTGTACACACCCACATTGCAAGGTGCGAGAACTTGCCATTTTGGAAAGTGCTGAGTGTGTTTTTCACAGCAGGGTGGCATGGGAACACTGAGTGATGTCAACATACAGCGGCCATATAGACTTTGTGTGATGAATCAAATGTCTTTTTTTTAATGCAGCATGGAAGAGACCGTTTGAAACAGAGTGTTTTGCCTTATATATAATCAGTTAAACAATGCTGACCTCATAACAAGGGGGATTCAATCAGTCATACATTAACCTTTCCTCAGTAGCCTACAATCACCTTCTACTCTTAACTTACTTATAATTTAAACACATCACGTATCAACAACATCAATACATTGATTATGAAATGTTAAATTCCCAACCCCTTTCCACGGCACAATCAATAGAGACATAGACATAAAGCAGCTGGACTTCTTTTTTTACGTCAGACTCAGCTGGGGAACTGGAAATGAAGCTGCTCCAGATGAAGATGGTAACTGTAAATATATTACAATGACAATACTACAATATGAAAACTGGCACACTGATTCTCTTTCTTTCCCTCGCTGAGTGCCTCTTTCTGCTCAAACCATCCAACTTTCTCTGCCTCCCGTGCTTTCACTCCTCTTCCCTCCTCTGCTCCTCTGTCTCTCATCAAGCGGGCAAGGCGTAGTGTGTGGTTGGTGTGAGATAACAAAGGCTGAGGAGTTCACCATTATATAATATGTGTGGAGGCTGAGGAGGTGGAGGAAGAGGAGGAGAGGCAGCAGGGTTAGTATGGAGCCAGAATTGGGTCACTATTCTAGCGCGCAAAACAAGCTACTCACGAGCGAAAAATGTGCTTTTACACGCGCATAAAATGACCCTGGCGCGCAGATTAAACCCCCGCAAGCGGCAATGCGTTCGCTCGCGAGAGAGACAGCCCTCTTGCTCGCTCGCGAGAGTGTCAGCCTCACTCGCTTGCGTAGTCTATCTGCGCGCGCGTGAAAAGTTTCTGACACTTTGGGGCGGAGCCACTGGACTTTGATTGACAGCTGCCAGGAAGCCCGGAGTTGCCAGGTTTGATCATTGCCGAGGAGTGACAGCAGCAAGATTAGTTGGACGAGATTTATTGGTGAAGTTGTCCATAAAAAACTATTATATTCATAAAGTGTACAGCTAATATATATATATCCATTAATTTGATATGAAACAATATATTTTTGAGTGGGCTGTATCTGTCGAAAATTGCTAGCTACTGTCTGCTGAAGAAAATGAATGTCCACAGTGTTAACATGTAGAAAACAAGTTAACCTTGAGGCCGTTTTATGATTACCCTGTCAGTGTGCTGTTGAGTTAGCTATGTAGCTAGCAAACATTAGCTGGGTGATTCTCTGAATTGGGTGCCGATTTTAAATGAAAGGAAAAAAAAAAAGTTTAAAGCAATTAATTAATACACAAACAGGGTGTTTTGCATCACAATGTAAAACTATATATATATATATATATAGTTTTAAGATCATTGGTTGTCTTTGTAGTAGACAACAAACATATTTGCATGTCCTCAGGTGCACCATAGAGAGTATCCTGACTGGCTGCATCACGGCCTGGTACGGCAGCTGCACCGCCCTCAATCGTAAGGCTTAACAGAGGGTGGGGAAAACTGCACAGCATATCACCAGGACGGAGCTGCCATCCATGGAGGACCTTTACTCCCAGCGGCTCAGGAAGAAAGCCCTCAGGATTCCAAAAGACCCCCATCACCCCAGCCACAAACTGTTCTGTCTGCTGCCGTCTGGCAGGCGGTACCGCAGCATCCGGACTAAAACCACCAGACTCAGGGACAGTTTCATCCCACAGGCGATCTTCGATTTCCAATGATTTAATATAATTGTTTGCCTGTCTGGCCATTGTAATCGGGCTCTTTGAAGATCCAAAAATCCACGGTTTTCTTAAATTTCTGATCGGATTGGCAAAAACTTCAGAATTTGTATTGACCGCCATTCAAATGACAGCTTTGTTTTCCCCAAAAAGTGGGCGGAGCCGTACTTTTTGCCCGGAAGTGACGCATGTGTTACTCTCATGTATAGAGAGGCAAAGTCCCTCCCTTTCCGGTGGACCTCCATGGGACCTTATTTCGGAAAAATTATGTAATAGGCGCATTCACACCGCAGTACTTTTCCCACAAAGGTTCATGAGAACTTAGTTCATGAGAACTCTTTAGTTCTCATGAACTAAGTACAGATCACGTTCATACCGGAATAAATTCCTGGGGAAGGATTAGGCAAATGAAGCCGCTGACGTCACTTCTTCTTCTTCTGCTTTGGGTTTACTGGCAGGCCGCAAACAACTTCACGGCGTATACTGCCACCCGAAGTCCCCGGCCGGAAGTCTCCGGAGTTAGGGACTGGCTTCAGTAGAAGCTGCTGGGACTCCCAGCAGCTTCTACTGAAGCCTTCCGAGTAAATCGCCAGAACGCCGACACCTCCTCATCTCCACCGCTCCCATGTTTTATTTTGTGTTGCCATAAGTTAGTCTCTCTGCGTTTCTGCGCTGGGCTAATGCTAATGCTAATAATGCTAATGCGAGGATAATAAAATGGCGGCTTCACAAAACTTTTTGGGAGTTTTACGGGGCGTGGTTTGCATTCCGCCCAGCCAATCAGACATAGGAACCTTTTTCTCCCACGAAAGTACCTGCTCTCTAGCAGGGATGGAAAAGGGGGTAAAAAAGGTTCTGATGAACTAATTTTAGTTCTGGCTCTTTTTGGTGTGAACGCGACATTTCGGAACTATATCGGAACTAAAGTGGGAAAAGTACTGCGGTATTGAAGTCAATGGCGAGAGAAACGTTATCTTTCGATCCCGTTTGAATTGTGCCACGAATTACACATATGATGTTTGTCAATTTAAAAGATAATTTTGCAAGTAAAAAAAAAAATGTTTTGCCGTAAAACTGTGAAGTAAGACTTTTTTTGTGTGAAACCGCTCAATGAACTACATCTCTGGTCTCACACAACAACACACGTCACCAAGATGGCCGTCACTACTGTCCAAACAAGGGATTGAGTCACCCTCACCACAATGAAACACGTCCAGAAGAATGTCATGCAAAGCTGCCTGCCTGCCTGCCTTCCTTCGATTCTCCCTGAACTGCCTGATCTTTTTAATGTTCAATGTTAACCATTTGTGCAGATAGCATGAAGTAATAAAAGATTGCCGATGCTAATGTAGCGTTAGCATGTCTCCCTCGGGGGCATCCAGGCTTAAAGGTGTATTATAGAATGATCACCGGTGTGACAGTACTCTTCAAAGGGTTCACGAAATATGACTACTACTCTACTGTTTAACACTTTGGTTAAATTAATGTTACTTCATGTTAAGGCTAATAAAAATGACAAGGCTAAGCTGGCTGTAATGCTAATGCTTGCTACTAGCTAGGTAGCTAACTTGATCCAGCCATTCCTGGTCCTTTCATCAGGCAAGAAGCGAAAGAACGAGCAAGACCCATTGCTGGTATGATTACAACCTGGTACAAAACACACAGGCATATTGTTAAAGTTATCTTATCTTAGCTATCTCTTATATTTAGTGGAGGAAAACAATTATGACATCACTTACGCGACTCTGGGATTTGTAGTCTTTCTAGTTGCGTACTTTTCATAGTCTTATATTTCAACAGTTTTACGACAAACTCTGACTTTTTTTACATGGAAATGATTTTTTAAGATTGACAAACATCATATGTGTAATTCATGGCACAATTCAAACGGGATCGAAAGATACGTTTTCACTCTCCATTGACTTCAATACATTATTTTTCCCAAATAAGGTCGCATGGGGTGGAAGTAGATGGGCGGGACTTCGCCTCTCACATCCACAACATTAATCTGGCTGCAATTTAGAAATTATTTATCTAATATATCATATTCAATCACTTGCATATAGACCCTTATTGCACTATTCCACTATTTCACTTTTTTACAATTTTTCTTTTTGTATTTACTTGCACTATTTTTTCTGTTTTTTCTGTTTTATTGTGTTGCACTGTTGGAGGAGCCTGTGACCTAAGATTTTCATCGTCATAACCACACTGTAGCTATGTACGTATGACTAATAAAAGCCTTGAACCTCACTAAGCATCATTACATATTCATTCAATATTGAAAATAAAAATTGCCAATTATACCAAAACGTTATCATAAAATGGCCTCTCGGTTAACTTGTTTTCTACATGTTAACACTGGACCTTCATGTTTCCTACCTATTGTAGGTACTTACAGCAGACAGTAGCTAGCAGATTTCGACAGATACAGCCCACTCAAAAATATATTGTTTCATATCAAATTAATTGATATATTAGCTGTACACTTTACGAATATAATAGTTTTTTATGGACAACTTCACCAATAAATCTCGTCCAACTAATCTTGCTGCTGTCACTCCTCGGCTCTTGGTAGTTCAGGCAATGATCAGCAAGTAGGAAAAGGAGGGCAGGATAGGGCTAGTAGCCTACGTTGCAGTGCTCATTTGTCTTCCACATAACACACACACTCACAAACAAACGTGCACACACACACACACACACACACACACACACACACACACACACACACACACACACACACACACACTGGCCTCCTTTCCCTGCATCGCAGATTCAGCAGGCTGCACTTCCAGATATGGCCTCATAATATTTGAACTTTCTCAGCTTTGTGTTCCCACGCTGACAACCACACACAAAGATTTTCAAGTCAAATCACCATTTTTGCTCTCTTTCTTTCTTACAGTGTCACTCACACACACACACACACACACACACACACACACACACACACACACACACACACACACACACACACACACACACACACACACACACACACACACACACACACACAGGGACTCTCAAGCTCTACGGCTCCCTCCAGCCCCACCCGCCTGTCCTCTGATGGCCTCCCACTCATGCCACATTAAACATTTAGTGAGGCACTCTGGATCTGTGTGACACAATCTTTTAGCACCGCCAAGCTACTGTAACAGCCCTCACACACTGTGGAAAAAACATAGGTGCATGCTTGTCTGTGGAAACCTGATACAGCAGTCATACTATTCCCTCCTCTACCTATCCGTATCTCTCTTATGCACATACACGAAACGCCAAAGGGAAAAATCAGTGGAACAGAAGGGCCCTGCTGTGTTGAGAGCAAGACCTGCATTAATCAATATTGATCCCTGGAGTGTGTGTCTGTACGTGCGAGTACTTATGCAATGTGTATGTGTTTCTGTGTGTCATAGTTTGCCTCTCTGCTGCAGTGAAGTGTGACCCAGGGTTGGGTGTATCCAGTGCAGTAAAATGTTGCTGTTATGTTCCCTGCAAAATGTTGAAGTTATATGGAGACAATTGGCTGGATGTAAAATATGTTTTATTTTATGCCCCTTACATGCAACATCGGGGGGGGGGGGGGGGCGTTTGCTTTCAAACATTAAGTGTTTAGAGTATTTAGTCTACACGGCACTAAGAATGTAGCACCATCTCCCCACATTTTGAGTGACTTCATTGAACTAGAGGCCTTAAGTCTCATGCTGCACGAGCCAATTCTCGCGAGGATTCCTCCCCTTTACCACACACACACACACACCATCACTCCTCCTCCTCCTCATGTCCCCAGCCCCTCCCTTTCCGTCTCTGTTCGCCTCTATCCTCTTCAGCCTTGCCTGCCTGTCAGAAAGATACTCCAGTGTTGGAGGCTAGGCTACCCTCCTCCCGGACCCCTTACGAGAGCCAGCCGCCGTCGTACCCCAAGGCTCGGGCTCCCCACTCAAGGTTTCAACCATGGCAATCCCCGCTACTTGCACCCGGTTTACAGACGAGTACCAGCTGTACGAGGAGCTCGGAAAGTAAGCAGCAGTCGTAACGTTACAGTGTGCATCGTGTTTGTCTTGTCGTTTTGTCCCCCACCCCCGCAACCTCGCCTAACATTATTTCTGGTTATCCAGCTAGCTGGTGATAGCTGGCCAGAATGGCTTACATATAAGTCATGTTTGAGTGTTTTGTAAATGTGTCGATATGTGTTAAATTGTGGCTGTTCTGTCGTGGTGCAGTCAGGCTAAATAACCGTTGCTATCGGATAGCTAACTACTCCCGCAGTAACGGAGAGCAGCGCACTAACGTTCAGTTACTAGCCAACGAGCTACCATGCTGATATTGATAAACTAGCAGAGTTAGCCCACTAGCATTGCGTATTTTAGTCGGTTATGGTGGTGCATTGACAGCTGCTAGCCCTTCCGTGTTTGCTAGCCGGTATTTTCTGGTCTGCTGGACCCGTCAGCGGGGCCCCGGGAGACGCCGGAGACGCAGCCCTGTGACATTTCACTGGCCCCCGGGTCTGACAGCTCCGTGTTGCCTCGGTAGACCAGAGGCTGTGGTCGCTAGCTAACTAGGCCGACCACTTTTTCCCCTCGAGCAGCTGCAGATGATTTGTGTTACCGTGTTGAGTAACGTTACGTACCCCTGGATCACTTAATGAGGAAGTTATTCGGTGTAGACAGCGCTGCGTTATGTTATGTTTGCATTGTAATGCCCACACACCAGCTGGCCAGAGCCTCATGTTGTCAATAAACGCATTGACGTTAAATGGAGGTGCTCGTAAGGCACGGGCTGACATAACGGCAATTTGGCGTTTACTGTGTTAGAGGCAGTGACGTGTTTTCTCGGTATTTTGATGACGGCAAGAAAAGCGGGCCACTGCCTCCTCTGTTTCATCAGCAGCAGCAGCAGCAGCAGCAGCAGCAGCATCTGTCGTTCTTGGCAGGCGAATGCTTTTTTTCCTGCTGTTGTACCAAAACCAGGGCGACACTGGCCTTTTATAAAGATACACCCGCTTTAATTTCCAGCTGCCATTTCCACTCTCTGCCTAGTAATTGACGGTAATCGATGGTACTGATTGCACAGCCACTGCACTGGCACACGCACACACACCTACACACAGGGGCTGTACTGCTCCTTATCGCTCTGCAGACTGACCACTCGCCTCTGATTGTGCTTCTGCACCCGTTTTGGTAATGCTTTTTGCCCCGTCATATGTTATTAACGTCAATGCACTGACTTGTACTTGTGTCACCTCATTTACTGGTAAATAATTGAAACTAAGAGCAGAGTGGTAGGAGCAGAGTGCAGCAGAAAGTAGCAGCAATATATCAACCAGAGGAGTACTAGGCAGCCTTTCCTCTTTCAAGAAAACTGCGTAGGGCCAGATACTGCAGGTAGTAGAGACTGTGGTATAAGCGCTATGAAAATCATGCATAATTACTTGTTCTGTGATGCTCAGAATTGAACTAAAGCTTCTAGTAGGTGAACAAATATGGAGCATCCATCTAGGTCAATATAAAACTCCCCGGTAGGAGTTGTTTTACTGTACACTTTCTTTTCAGCTTAGGCAGATTTATAACTGAACGTTGTTACTTGTGAATGTATTACATATTGCCCATTGTTGTGTGAGATGCAGCCCATTCTTTCTGCTGGCTTTTGTAAATTGAATTTCCTGCAGATCTGAAGGTTGCATTGTATTGTGTGCCTATTAAAGATTAGCAAAGTACTTGGCCATTCATTTATAATCCAAGACCTGAGTTGATATCAGCACTAATGCTTGAGAAGCTTGTTATATTGATCCCAATTTGCTTGGTTGTTCCCCACCTTTTCAGTTCCTGCATACTGAGGCTTTGATACTAATAACTGTAAACTCAGTGTTTGTGTGTGATCTGCATGTGAAATGGAACTGATTTTATTTTTTATTTCTTCTTAGGGGAGCTTTTTCAGTGGTGCGTAGGTGTGTAAAGAAGTCATCAGGACAGGAATATGCTGCAAAAATCATCAACACTAAGAAGCTGTCTGCAAGAGGTATGGTAACACTAAACACTCACACAGATGCAGATGTGTGTATATTGGATATTTGATATATGACAAGCTATACAGTACATTACATACATTGGGACAGCCATCATTATTGACATTCAGTTTCTCTATATTTGAGAAGCACTTATTATATATGAACATAGGTGGAAATATCTGTTTCTGTTTAATCCAGAGAATTTGGCAAATCAAAGTTCTTCATCCTACTGATGCATTGCATCATGCAGATTATTGATTTCAACTTTGCTAAAGCTTACATATTGAATGCATAACTAATCTCTGCTGGGTCATGTCTTTCATCTCTGTGAATGTATCGTCATATTGCCCAGCCTTATTGAACAGTGTGCACATGAACAGGAGTCCAATGGCAGAGGAGATTTTTTTTATTCAATCATTGTGTCTGTGGGGAGTTCTTATCTGCAACATCTTGATGGTTTAATGACCCTCTTTATAAACACTGTATTGAATAACTCTCAATCGCTCCTCTGTGGTATCATTAGACAACTGCTGTACAATGAATTGATCCAAAATATTAGGATGCTCTTCATGGAAAAGGCACACGAACAAGCCCGTAATAAAAAACAATAAGGACAGGCAGGATGGGAAAGATGTTTGCAGTCTAATATCTTGTTAATTGTTGTCGGTTTTACGTAGCTCCACTGCCCACTCCTTAATTGTATCTGTTGCGTTGGATGTGCATGCCTGCAATAGATCCACACCCACGTGCACATGCCTGCTTTAGCGTGCCATGTTGTAATGATGACGTGAGCCTGTGTCAGTGTGTCAGAGCCTCCCCTGGCTTCAGACTGAGATACTTAATTGCTTTCTCCTTTCTGTATCTGACAAATTAGTCCTGCGCTCCTTCCTGACATCCACACACACCTGGCTCCCTTTGTTCTCTTTCCTGCACTCTCTCTCATCGCCTCCGTGCCCATCTTCCTCTGCTAGCCTCTCTCACTCATTGCCACTCTCTTGTCTTTCTGTAAAGGGGGATTGGTTTGTATTGAGGCTAATCCACTTATGGTAAATGTATCTCATCAACCACTAAGACCCCACAGATTCTATAGGCGCCTCCCTGGTTTCCCTGTTGTTGTCTGATGGCATTTATGTGTGTGTGAAGGAGAGACAGAGAGCGGGTAACACTAATAGAGCGTGTCTGTATTGTGAGGTATCTGTGAGCGTGTTGTAATACCGTTATTGTTCTAGCCATGCCATCAAGTGTCCACACAGGGCAGCTCCTGGTATTAATGTCCCACCAAGGAAAAGTAAGGGCTCAGCAGAAAACAGTTGGCTGTTCGCAGAGGCAGGCAGCACAATGTAGGCCTGTGTGTTTGTGTGTGTGTGTGTGTGTGTGTGTGTGCCAGAGCAGAAGAAAGCTGGCCAGGAGAGGAGGAGGAAAAGGAGGAGGTTTTTAACAGTATAGACTCGTAAGAAGATCAGTGACACAAGTGAGGCGAAATGAGATGCAAGAAGATTTTGTGCGAATAGAAACATTGCGGTAGACCCGCCTGGCTGACGAAACATGCACCTACACACACACAACACACACAGGCAGCCAGTGCGTGAGCAGGCAGCTTGCCTGGTAGGATTTGGGTGGGTTTTTTTTAGCCCGATGGGGCGAATGTGACCTCACGCGTGGCCTGGTGGGTAAGTCTCTCAAAGCTCTGGTAAACACTGCAGTAATCTGAGGAGGGGGGAGGGGTGAAAGGGAGGAAGGGAGTGGAAAGAAGGAAGGAAGGAAGGAAGGATACGAAAGGAGGAAGGACGTGAGAGGATGGGATGTCAGGGATGTATGTAGGCCGTTGGCTGCGGGATGGTCCAGCCTACAGGCAGTTGGGGGCGGATGCGAGTGGGCAGCAGGGTACACAATATGTGCACGCTCACAAAAAATACATGCACCTGATTCTCACTCCTCAGAATCTAAGGTCTTAGATGCTATCTGGTATGAAGTTATTCTAGTTTATGGATGAATGAGTTTAAATAATTAAAATTACGAATAACATATTGCGCATAACATTTCACAAAATCAATGTAATGCTTCTATGTCAAAGATGAAATTGACACTAGGACTACCACTTACGTTTAACGCCATTATTGAATAATTTGACAATTATTTTCTAGGTTAATTAATTAATAATTTTGTTATACAGAAATAGTGCAACACGTCAATCTCAGTTTCTCAAACTCCAAGGTAATGTTACTAAATGACCTAAATCCAAAACGGGGGATTTTACAGGCTGAAAACAGCATTTTCTGCCATTTTTGCATAAAACGCAATCTTTCATCAAAATAGTGATTAGTTGCTTTGTCAACTGTTGCAGCTCTTAATGAGACTGTAGGAAAAAAAGCTATATATGATTTAAAAGTATAAATCCCTCAACATTGAAACAAACATCATAAAAGTTATATGAAGGATTGAGGAGGTATTTTTGAAATTCTATAAATAACATTAGCTTTACATGGCAATGGGAAACGTGTAATGCAATTTCCTTTCGGCATGACGAATTCTCTGTTTTATTTTGTTGTTGACGAGTGAAGGAACTGAAGAGTGGATGGCTGCTGCAATGTCTGCTGCAACGGGTGTGTGTGTGTGTGTGTGTGTGTGTGTGTGTGTGTGTGTGTGTGTGTGTGTGTGTGTGTGTGTGTGTGTGTGTGTGTGTGTGTGTGTGTGTGTGTGTGTGTGTGTGTGTGTGTGTGTGTGTGTGTGGGTTGTGTGTGTGTGGTGTGTGTGTGTGTGTGTGTGTGTGTGTGTGTGTGTGTGTGTGTGTGTGTGTGTGTGTGCTGTGTGTGTGTGTGTGTGTGTGTGTGTGTGTGTGTGTGTGTGTGTGTGTGTGTGTGTGTGTGTGTGTGTGTGTGTGTGTGGTGTGTGTGTGTGTGTGGTGTGTGTGTGTGTGTGTGTGTGTGTGTGTGTGTGTGTGTGTGTGTGTGGTGTGTGTGTGTGTGTGTGTGTGTGTGTGTGTGTGTGTGTGTGTGTGTGTGTGGTGTGTGTGTGTGTGTGTGTGTGTGTGTGTGGTTGTGTGTGTGTGTGTGTGTGGTGTGTGTGTGTGTGTGTGTGTGTGTGTGTGTGTGTGTGTGTGTGTGTGTGTGTGTGTGTGTGTGTGTGTGTCGATATTTATTTACTGCTTAAAAGTGTCCCATATTTCCAACTCAGTCCAGTTGTTTCCTTGCTTAGCTCCTGGAGCCTGAAGTCTCTTATTATTATTTTTTTAATGGCAAACCTCTTGGATTCAGCAGTCCCCCTGAGTGTAGCCTTTCTCTCTCTCAGACCTCTGAATCACCACCCACATCTCCAATTTGTTCAGTGATTGGAAGAGATCACATTTTTTGCTCATTGGTGGCTTTTTCCCCATCAAAAAAGCAGTCCACCAATCATGGTTTGTAGGCGGGACTAAGAACAGGCACATCGTATTTGTACATGGCTACTAAGATACATCCTTAAAAATGGTAGTGACATAGACATGGCCAGAAGGGTGATTAGCCTGGTTGGCATGGACACAGCTGTACTGATTACTGTAAGTTGACTAAATAATGAATGAATAAATACATATGAGAAGATTTCCACTTCAGGAAGCAAGTACTGCACTGTACATAACATCTAGATTCTTAATAAATATCACATTTTAGTTCAGAATTTTATTTTTGAAAATAAATGTATATTGTGAAAAACGTAATATTCTGCTTAAAGCTAGCATCTAAAAACATTCTCTCACCTCTTGCTAACCATGACAACATGGAAAAGTTGAGGCAGATTATGTTTGTAAGCTGCTGCGCGAAGAATAAAATGCAAACTTCACCGTAAATGCGGCGTACTGTCCTCAGTGCTGTGATGTCTGTCAGGGAATGATTTCGCCCTACATGTTTACCTTTCGCCCTCTGACGCAGCTGACCAACCTTGAGCAGCCTTTATCTCCCATAAGGAGGGGCTGCCCTAGCAAGTTGTTGTTGTTACCAGTTTATGACCGGGCAACTCTCTTTCAGAGATAGTTATTGTTGTGGGACACCTGGAACACATCCTTCTCGGGGTGTAGATGACCCTGAGCCATAAGCGTCAACAAATGTGATTCAGTGTCCTCAGCTGTTAAGTCTATCTATTGAAGAATGTTGATTATTACACTCTGAACTAGTTAAAACCTTGAGCTACAGGAGGGTTCTTCAGAATTGATTGTGGCATCTCAACCGTGTGGTCAAACCGTGGCCCGTGACATGTCTTGTGAATTCTCCGGCCGAAGCTCCAAATAAACCATCAGTGTTTGCCATCAACACTCCAGCTCTCCTCGTGTCTCTCGGAGTCCTGACTCCCATTGCTTCAGAAGTTTCCCCAACAATGTGAACAACCCAACTTACCTGTTCTGAAACAGACGCCAGCTCGTTTACGAATCCTTGTGGGTGTGACCTTTATTTATACCGTGTCATCACCGCTCATATGAAGTCAAAGCGTACAATAAATTATGAACAATGAAATTCCTTACTCGCCTTCGAGTCAGTACGTCATATACATGAATATGAGGTATAAATAGGGCTGCTCGATTATGGCAAAAATCATAATCACGATTATTTTGGTCAATAATTGATATCACGATTATTAAATACGATTATTCATTGACTTTGAAAACATCCATTTATTGAACTTTAAAACAAATAATAATTTGAACAGTGTCTTTTTAACTGTTGATTACCCTGAACGTATAATTCAACTGAAAAACCAATACAAAAATAAATTAAGGTAATGATGGGTAAGTTTGAGAAACCGGCTCGAGATACACTTTTTGTTATATTCCATGGAATGCTCTTAACATCCCGATAGCATATCTTAAGTGTTTGGACAAAAGATCCACAAAAAAATGTCATCTGTGGAAGCCGTAGTACTGTAAAAAGCACGACCAATCATTTTAGCCGGCCCGGCTAAAATAACTGGATGGCCTACCTGCCTGTCAGCCTTCCATCTGTGCACAAACTTATCTCGTGCCCTCATTGGTCATGTGCGCGTTCGTGTGTGTTGGAGGAGGGGCTCTGTAAGGAAGTGGCAGATTTTTTCCGGCTGTGTATTTTCAAATTCTAGCGCACTCGAGCTGGTTTCTCCAAAATTACCTACCCCACCTTTAGATAAATAATATCAAAATAATAAATACCAATAAACAAGATCAACAAATATTTGGAGCGCACTTCCATAAGCTACTAAACATATATAAATATGATAAATAAAAATAAATTAGACTAAAATGAATTAGATCAAATATGTTCTAGTCCACTGTCACAACCTAGCAAAGCAAAATAATCGTTTTTTTCGATAATGTTGTTTTCGTAATTGTGGCAGGCCAAAATAGTAATTGCGATTAAAATACGATTCATTGCACAGCCCTAGATATAAAGCAATAAATAAAGAAAAGTAATTCATTGTAGTGAGCAAGTAACCTTAATGTCTGAGTGTGGATTGAGCACAAATCCCTCATAGATCTAACCTCTTTTGCTGTCCTAGTGCACCATATTGATGCATTAAACTTTAACATGTTCTACCCCCTAGAGTGCCGAGGTCTACCCACCATAGTCTTGCCAATCTTCTGGTGACTCTGCTACATTCAGAGCTTAATCAGATTTTTAGACCAACTGACCGTAATGTAAATCAAAACATTACCGCTAGTCTTGGAACTTATTGGCTTGCTGCGTTTTTAAAATCATGCTGTGAGTAAGAGTTACCGTAGGAACTGGGGGTGTGGTTACCCTTTAAATCGGCATATTTCCTTTAGAAAATGTGAAAAAAATTAAATTAACTTCTCCCACTGCGTCAACAGAAAATGGCTAACATCATTTGGCTACCACAATGTCAGGCTGAATAATCACGTCAGTAAGTCTGATCATCAAGCAGTGTGCTTCCTGCCATTGATCAAAAAGAAACTCAGCTAATGAGATGTTTTTGGTGTGTAGTGGTTACCATAGTGACCACAATGGCAGATGCTTATGCATTGTAAAGAGGCAGATAAATACTCATATAATTAAGACATGTGTTTTGCTATGTACACGTATCTTACCGCCAGTTAGGTTGGTGGGACAATTCTTCGAATTGGCAAGTCACAACAACGCCTTGTGTGGCACTCAGGGTAAATCTTATATTAGTGTTATATGTACAAGACAATTTTGTTTCGGGTTGGTATTTTGCTGGAAAGAATTTAAAAGAAATGCTTGCTCTTCATTTTAACTTCATCCAAACGACGATTTCTCACAAGTTACCAATCCTCGTTTGGATTGTTATAAATGCATCAGATAATAGCCAAAAAATGTTTACTGCTACAATTATTGACAAATATACCACAAAATGACATGGACGCTGTAATTAAGAAAATAACCAACTCCTGATAACAACCGTACCATTACTACCATAGTATCAAACCAATGTACATTTTGGGCATCACTAAGAACATCATTGTAGGATTGTTGGGTCATATTCTCGTTTTCTTTTACTACATATTTCCTGAATTGATGTAACTTGTATTATCTGAATATTGCACTACAATGTGTGCATATGTTCAATGTTGTGTATTGGCTAAAACATCTTCATTACATTTTATCTAAAAGACACATGTACTGGCCCAAAGCAGATACTCAAAATGTCAAAAAGATTTAGTCAACACTCCCCTGCTCTTACAGTTTGGATATATGTATGTATGTATGTATGTATGTGTATATGTATGTGTGTGTGTGTGGCCCTCTCCATTCTCCTCAGCTGATGTAAGATGGCTGTAGGCCCGCCCCATTGCAAAGCAGATGGCCAATTAGAGAGCAGCAGGAAGTGCCAGTAATTACCCTCCAGCCCTCTCTTTCCTGTCTTCTACCACACACTCTCGCACCAACAAATAAGGAGATTGAATGAATTAGTGAGTGCTGCAGTGACACTGCACCAGGGTAGACGGCTATACACAAACACATGCACGCGCACACACGCTCGCGCGCACACACAGGGGAGCTGTGATCCTCTTCTAGCAAATGGACGTTCCATGTAATCCTCCCTCCTTCTCTGTGTCGGTCTCTCAGTCCTGCGTCACTGGTGTAATTAAAAAGAGGTTCAGGTCTCTCCCTTATTCACTCGCTTTCTTTCGGATGAAGGAAATCTATACCTGCAGGGAGACAGCAGGGGGGTTAGCGGAGGGGAGATGTGGAGTGTGTGGCACCGTGTATGAGAGCGTTTTAAACTAGCTAGCAACAAGTCAGAGAAAGCCAGGGGAAGAACAATGCAGTGAGGTTGCAGAAAGTGACGCTGCTTTTTTATGATCCTGTGCTCTTTTATTATGCCTGTATTGCAGTTGTAGAAGAACAGTTGGGAACGTCGATACATGATTGCTCAGCAACAGCATGTGAATTTGATCTCAGGCTGTTGCAGCACTGGGGAAATGAATGCAAATCTTAGTGAGGCTGGTGTAATCGCTGTGGAGCTGTGGGGCAGAGTTGGCCTCACCACATTGGTAAAACACACACATACACACACACACTGAGTCATGCAGGATCTTCACTGCAGTTACCCAAAGTCACCTCTGACCTCAGCTGCACGGCTCCCAAAGTGTTAGGAGGGAGTAGTTTTAACGCAGTCATGTGGTTGTTACATCCTGTACAAACACATACTGCTACAGGATTCAGTAAAATCCTCAAACAAGGATGTTAGTTTGGACATGAGGTGTGTGTGTGTGTGTGTGTGTGTGTGTTTTTGTTTTAGCTAACATATCCGCTCAGCAGAAATGCAAACACTGTTTTATAACTGGACTTCACACTAAACTCTTTGCACACAAACACATGCACAATTGCAAGTACAAACTTGTTTACTGTTCACTCATTGCTTCACACAGCCTTAATTTTCACAAATGGTTTAATAATCTGAGATAAAACCATACCTGTGGGAAGCAGAGTTTTGATAATGCACCTTAAGTCTGTAACCCTATAGGCAAATGTAGCTCGTCTGAGTTACAGTGTAGTACAAATAGATTAGAGCCATCGCACCAAATATTTGCCTTTGCATACACAAAAGTGATCTTGATCTGTTACACAAATAAACCCATCCCTTTTTTAATATTTGAATTCTTGTACTTCAACAGTATTTTTTAGACTTATGCTTAGGGGTGTAACGGTATTCGTACCGAAATTATTCGGTATGGGCCCTTCGGTTCGGTACACGTGTGTACCGAACGAATATAACGTTAAACGTGAAAAAATCGATAACGTGAAAAACCTTTTGGAAGTAATCTCAGGTGCTGCGTCGCTGCATTCAGTGTAATTTTCTCCCATTGGGTTCAACGCGTCATAGAGTGACCAAGTCATTTCATTGGACGAGAGGCATAATATGAGAGCTGGTCACAGGGATGCGTTCAAATTTAGTCAGTCATTTGAGGAACTGGCGAAATGGCGAACGCAGATAAAGTTGAGCTCGAAAATCCTCCAGCATCATTGAAGTCTCCGGTTTGGGAACATTTTGGTTTCGCAGTTGCGTACAAGGATGACGGACAAAGACAGGTGGACCGAACCAAAGCTGTTTGTCGGCATTGTTCAACTAACATTGGTTACGCGGCTGGCAATACGTCAAACTTGCACACATATTTGAAAAGGCATCACCCGAACGCAGTGGCGTAGCCAGGAATTATTGTGTGGGTGGGCCTGGAGAAATGTAGGTGGGCCAGGGGGAGACATATTAAGCGTGGGGTCTGAGCTGAAACTTCTTTAATGATTTTTGAATGCACTAATTGAACATAAGCATAAATTAGCAGTGAAAACAAAAACATAGGCACGGCGGCCTCAGAATGTGTGTAAAATTGACATCCACATGACTAGGGATGGGTATCGTTAAGGTTTTAACGGTAGGCCTACTACTACTTTTATCGATACCGCTTATCGACCCGGTCCTTTAACGGTACTTTTATCAGTTATTTTGGAGAAAAAAAGAAGGTAAACTAACTAAACAAATTGTGAACAAAACTAACATTGCTTTTTATTTAAATTAAATACATAATATTTCACATCAAAAGAAACAACAATGTTTTAACAAATTGTATTAAATAATCTGATGACATAATTGTAAACAGAATAGCTGAAACTTTAACAAAATAAATTACTCAGTTCCCTCTAATCATTAACCCATGTTTGAATAATTGAGTTAACTCCGTGTGTTGCTGCTAGCATACATAACACACCTGACGTGGAAATGTTACTCGTGGATGAGGCTACAGAGCCACTAGAAAGTAGGGATGGGAATTTGAAAGCAAATGTATATTCGAATATTCGACCCCCCCAAAAACGGTTAACCGGTTAACCGAAATGTACATATCCTTTAAAAAAAAAAAAGATTCGGTAAAAAAAAATAAAAAATAAATAAATACATGTTCAAATAAGTATAGAAACCAAGTCGAATTTGTCAAATGTATTGAACTGGTGATCACAGTTTGACAGCTATAGGCCTACAGCTTTCATGTGCGGAGGCGATTCACAATCAGGCCAGCTGTAGAGAAGACCCTCTCAGCTATAGCGAGAGAGAGAGAGAGAGAGAGAGATCAGCACCTGCAGCTCTGCCCGCTGTGAGGGACTGGTGAGCGGAGCAAAACACACCTTTAGACGTCACCTAACACATTTAGCTATGGCACTGTCGTATACATTGAATTATTAAATTTGATAATATGTAATCAACTTAGGCATCCCTCCCAAAAAAAAAAATTAATAAAAATATTCATAACTCATATTCGAATACCTGAATAATTATTCGAATACCTGAATAATTTCGAATATTCGATTAATCGTTCCCATCCCTACTAGAAAGACAGTCGAAAACGGTGTATTTCTCCGTCTGAATGTGGTGCACTTTTGCTAAATGTTTTGACAAATTGCTCGTGTTACCGCCCACCCGGGCCCACCCACAGCTACGCCACTGCCCGAACGTGAATATCACCGGTACCAAAAGAAATATGACTGAAGTGCAAACCCAACTCCCACTAGCATTTAAGCCTCCACCACTCGCAAAAAGTTCAGACTGAGCTAAAGCTATTACAAACGCCAAATATCCTTATGTTGCCATGTTAGCAAAGCGCTACCTGGCTGTATCTGCTACCTCTGTCCCTAGCGAGAGGGTGTTCTCCACAGCAGGAGACATTAGTGCAGATCTGCCCTTTCGGCAAGCAATGTGGACAAGTTCATCTTTCTTTAAAAAAAACATGAAAATACAATGACAAGCAAGTCCTAATGTCAAGCTGGCTGCTTAGGAGAGTACTAGTACAGTACAGTACAGTACAGTTCAAGTATAGATTATTTCAGATCATCGAAATGCTGCACCTTAATGTTTATTATTATATTTTTTATTTGAGTGAATACATTATTCACAGTTTAATAATAATAATAAAAAAAAATATGTTTTGTGATCATTTTTCTGCTGTACCGAAAACGTACCGAACCGTGACCTAAAAACTGAGGTACATACCGAACCGAAATGTTTGTGAACCGTTACACCCCTACTTATGCTACATCAACTTTAAACTTTTCTGTAAATAATCTTTATAGTAAGTGCGGTGTTTTGCTGCATTTGTGGCGTCAGGTTGACCCATACCATGTTTCTGTTTTGATGAAGATGAGTTTCCTGTCTGCCTTTTATTTGATCAAGACAAACTGTTGTGATGCAAAATGTAGATTTATTATATCCAGGAATTGACCAGCTTTCTTGAAAGACAAAAACCCATAAGAGGAACTTCTCTCTGCAATGAAATAAGATTGACTTATTTAAATGTAAAACAATGAGAAATTGTTTATATTTTTGTTTACCATTTGTGCCAACTCATGTTTACTGCAGGAATGTGGAAGTATTGGGTGGTAATAATGAAAAGTAATATTGTCTGACTCCTACAGCAGTGATGTACGTGTATTATGTTTACTATGTGATACTCTTTTTGTTCTTCACCTGAATGGACTTATGAACATTCTTACCTTATTGTCTATTATTGTGCTAAACACAGTAGTTTGAACAGGTAATGATCCACATGTGTTGCTGCTCTGTGATCTAACTTCTCGGTAACTCTTCCTTTCTCAGACCATCAGAAGCTGGAGCGAGAGGCTCGTATCTGCCGTCTGCTGAAGCACCCCAACATCGGTGAGTTTCTCTGCACATGACCTTGTGATGTGTAATGTGTGGTCGTGTCTGTAACTTGAGTAACAAAGTGCTTAAATCAGAAGAATAAACTGCCTACAGTACTTGTTTGCAAGCCTGGATCATATAATTAAGGTGACTGGGCGATAAGCAAGCAGAGGCCTGTATCACAAAGCTGAGTCTGGCTCTCTGGCATCATTAAAGCTATCTGTGAGTGTGAAAGAGGCTGAGGTGCTAATTACAAATAACATAACAAAGTTACATGTCCCATCATGATGTAGTGACATGAATTATTCAATGAAAAAAAACTGTAAAATGTTGCTTGAAAATGTCATAATTTCAAAAATGTATAATTTTATGATCTTACTAACAGTGTGCAGTCTGACTACACTATTTATTATTTTATTTCAATTTATAAGATTATTTCGTGAGCGGACACATGGAGGAGGATGGAGATGCAGGTTATTTTCAGATTGCACTGCACACTTGTCAGGAGTGGAACATGTGTTGCTTTTAAATGAAGAAGCCAGAGTACCTTGTGCTGATTAACATTGATTACTTTCCCTGCTGCACCAGAAACATCTCTTCTAAATGCAGAGTACGCAGCACATTTCAGATGTTCTATATAATATAGTTCTTTATCTGGTTATCCGGGGGAAACATTTATTTAAGATAATTTCCTCAACTTTCAGCATTTAATGTGATCTCCTGTCAACACAAGGCTAATTAATAATAATTGAATTAGTAGTACAGTTGTCAACAAATACTCCAACATATATTCAAACGTACACAAATACTGACATTTGAATGCTAAAATTCATTTCAGTTGTGAAACAAACCGTCTAACACCTTCTTGAATTGAACGCAAAATGTAACGCCGAACTAAACGTGAAAAATGTCCATGAAAACCACAATGGCGGCAGAGTGACATTGTATCCTATTAGCAGGAGTTATGACCCGTCATGTAAACAAACCACGTACATTTTGACGGCTCTAATTAGTAGGTTTGTATACATACAAAAACATCTGTTTTAGTTTAGAGAACACAAAGACATATTATAAAGTCTGTGCAGCAGAAGTGATGGCATGTGCATTTTATTTCAACATTACTACTTTGCATTGGAATCAAGGCGCTAACAGCTTGTATAATGCTAGCTGTGGTTATAATATTTTTCCAGTAAGTTGTACAGTTGTGGCAACAGAAACATGTGGATGCTATTATCGTCTTTTAAACACAGAAAGGTACAGGCAGTCCGAATGAGGTTAGGGAAGGTTATCGTCCCGCTGCTGACGACACATCTCTGCTCCGCATGCTGAGACGAGACATTTTCAGACATGTTGTAAAAATAAAAAAAAAGGAAAAGTCCTTTCCTGTCCTCTGCTGTCTAGCTGAGTTTCATTACTCGTGACCATTCTGATATCGCAGCGCGTAACAGCGTGTTAATCCTGGAAATATGTATTGCAGTGATGCTGAGAAAATGAAATGCATTGTGCTGCTCTAATTGAGATGTCTAGAGTAGAACGGTGTTAAAGGGCAGGAAGGAGAAACATAACAAAATCAATGACACCTTTCCCACTCCTCTCATTCTTATTCCTCGTGTCCTCCTGTCCTAGATTTCTAGCGGCCCCCCAGGCTCTTACTCGCCCCTCGCCTACTTTTCCTGTTCTCTGCGTATAGATCCCTCTCTTTCTCTCTTGTCCTCACTCCTTTTTTTTGGGACATATTTTGGCATCGTCTGCATTCAAACTTTGTACAAAAGAGGGCACGAAAAAGGAGACAGATGGAGAGACGAGAGCAGGAGGAGTAGGAGACAGATGGAGGGAGAGCGAGAAGAAGGGAGGAGGAGGAAAGAGCAGTCGCTCTTGTTTCTTGCTGCAGGGCCATCCTACTTCATCTTATTATACAACTGATATTCACTTTACATAACGATAGCTGTGGCTCGCCGACACTAAACTGAAGCTGCGTGTCGGGCCCCTTCTCTAACGCCGGCTCCTGCCTCCATCCTGACAGCCAGTTATCGACAGCAGGGCTGGGATGATACCGCAGTACCGCGGTTTTATGAGCCAATTACTGTAATCACCACTTTTCTTTTTCTATTACTGACCAAGCCCTCCCTTATCTCCATCAGTAATCAGAAAACATTACTGGTAACAAGCACTTGTGTTTCTATTAAACTCTGTCTTTCTTTTCTATTCCAAACATAACCTCCTGCTCTGGTCCCAGACCTTTAGATGTGTCAGTAACTTATTAAGGAGATTGGCGCAGAATACCCTCATACAGGGGGGTCTCAGGGGAGTAATGGTTAAAATCACCTTTTGTAACTACAAGCTTTGATTTGACCGGAAACCTATGTTGCTTGTCATACCCATCTATCTCCCTTATTTCCTGTTGTCTGTCAACATACATTTCTTGCGGTTTACGCTTTTTTCACTTAAAATATCGTTATGCATTTTCTTGTAGCCTTTATGGAGGTTAAATGGTCAAACATGGCACTTACATTCCATCATTCACATATGAATATTGCTGCCATACTGTCCACCTTCTCTCTTGCTATAAGCAAAATGAATATGAAGGGCTCAATAAATACCCCAACAATAAGTGTTGGACTGCACTTTTGCAGGAGGGACAGGTAGAAGAAGAGCAGCTATAATAAGCTTTGTGAAATGAAGCTTTGCATATGACAGGATGTAACTACAGTTTGAAGAACATCAAACATTAAACGCAACACTTAAAAGGTATGAAGTAGTGCTGGATGCTACAGAGGAAATATATTGCAAGGTTGACTATCAGTGCTTTCACAACACATTTGCACAATGACATTTTTAATAAATAACCATCAGTAATATGAATATTATGATTGAGTGGGTAGAGGCAAATATTAGGAGACCCTGAACAGTGTGGTAAGGTTGTAATGGCTGCCATACATCACTTTACTCTAATGAAGCCATTAAAACCAATAAAAGACAACACCTATTACATTACCGACAAGACACTATCTAGTCTTACATTACATATCGACATTATATGGTTTGCTTTAGTGCAGTCATCCCATCGATATCGAAATGTGCTACATGAAGAGCTTTCAATATAAAGATGCATTTTCAATTTGAACTCAAACAAAAGACATTCAGTTATCAAAGTGTGTGGTTTGATTGAATGGCAGCTAATTGCCCAACATCTTGATGTGCTTTCCCAACACACTGCGGTGAGAAAAATAATACGCCACAAAGTTGACATTCTTTTCTCCAGCTCCGCCTTTGGTCCATTTTTCTCGTAGCCTCAGACAAAACTCTGCAGCAATTCTTTAATTCTTATACACCGACTCCTGTCTCACTGCCCACCCTCTTTCTTGCAGTGAGACTCCATGACAGTATTTCAGAGGAAGGCTTCCATTACCTAGTCTTTGACCTGTGAGTATACTCTGAATACACACACACACACACACACACACACACACACACACACACACACACACACACACACACACACACACACACACACACACACACACACACACACACACACACACACACACACACACACACACACACACACACACACACACACACACACACACACACACACACACACACACACACACACCGTGACATTTTACCCATGTGTGCTGCTGCAGTGTGTTTGTCTATGCTAACAGACATTTCTCTCTTGGCTTTTTCTTTCTTTCCTCCCCCCTTTTCTCCATTCTTTCCTTTCTTCCCTCCCCCTCCCAGGGTGACAGGAGGAGAGCTTTTTGAAGACATTGTAGCCCGGGAGTATTACAGTGAGGCAGATGCAAGGTAAGCGCTTCATATGGAGCTACTCTGATGCACTCTGCTGCAAACATACAATGTAATCTCATTAAATATATGAAAACTCCCTTTAATGTCAGTGTGAGCACACAGTGGTGGATATAATTGGTTTGCTTGTATTCTTGTCAGCAAAATGCCTGCCCCCCCCCCCCCCCCTCGTCAACAAGTGCATCAATTTACTTGTCTCTACACATGCGTCACTCCCCATCCTCCCATTGCACTGAAGAAGCAGTGAAACAACCGCCCATTGATTCTTCTTTAGGTCATTTATAACAGAATACTCTACTTCTTAAATGTGAGGAATTAGATTTTTATTTCATTTGCTTTTTATCGTAAATGGAATATCCTTGATAGGAAAAAAAACGATTATGACGCCGTCTTGGCCTCTGGGGATTTTCTATGTGGATTTGACAGATTTCCATTTCCTGACATTTTGTCGACATTTAAGCCTTCTCTCCTTCCTCGCTACTTCATCCTTCTCAGAGTTATCCTCCTTTCCTGGAGATCATGAAGTCTGTCGTACAATTGGATTAGGGGGTCTTTATCCGTACATGGGAGGGGGGCTTTGGAAAGGCACAATCACACACACACGCACAAACCAACCAACATGGACTAAGCTTCTCTTTAGCTGGGCCCGACCTTTGACCCGCTAACCTTTCCACGGATGAGACGTGAACATGAGCCTCAGATAGTGTAGTCGTGGAGCCTGACACCACGGAGCGTAGGACAGTAATAAGGTGGTCGGTGCTGGCATGCAGGAACATTTTACAAGACCCGTGGTGAGCCAACACTCAAGTCACAAGTGTGAAAGCATGCGCTCCGGCCAGAATAGAGAAATAATGGTATTAGTAGCAGCTGAATTGACGCCCCCATTATTAAAATTGCTACTGGGATAAAGATTTATTGACTGTGTGGTGTGAGGCCTCCCACACATGTTCCTTAGTATTGATTGTCTAAACCACAGAACCCGGTATATGTCTTTGAAAGATAACAGTGATTTGTCAATTATTTTGTACACCAACATCCCTATAACATTTTCCGAAAGCCTCCTGTGGGGTCATGATCTTTCTGTTTGACTTTTTAAACACTTAAAGAAAACTAAAAGATACATATCCAATGATTAATTTATACACAGACCTCACATCTTAGAAGCCGTGTCGAAGCATTTTTGCTTGGAAAACAAATTAACCATCATCCTAAAACCGTTAATTTGCTCTCAGTCAACTAATTCTGCAGGCTCTATATCCTAAATGTAAAAGATTGATCTCTACACAATGATTCATATATACTAGTTGTAATAGTTGTTTGAATTTCATATTTTACTAATACTGTAGGTCCTAGGGCAGATGACCCTTTTAAATATTCTTTTAGTGATAAATCTAAATTCATAAGGTTCCAAATTTGAATACCCATAGACGAAAAAGGTAGAACACCCACATATCTTCCTCAGAAAGTTGACTAATCTCCATTCCACCAATTTGTTCTGTCCATATCAAACAAACATGCTAACAATTCGGCAATGGTGACCTTCATCAGGGAATTCATTTTACAGTCACATTACAGACATCATTTGGTCAACCCAACCTTGATCAAACAGCCCCTAAAATGTAGAGTGTGGGGCAACCCGATAGCAGAGAAGTTTAGCACATATACCACACGTCCGAGCAGCGGTTCGATCCCCGGCTGACCAGAGTGTTTGCCGCATGTCATTCCCCATCTACCTTTCCCGACATGTCCGGTCTCCTCACTATCCAATAGAAGCTTAAAACAACCCCCAAAAACGTTACAAAATATCTAGTCATGTAATTAATTGTATTGAAGAATGACGTCATCTTTCTTTCCTCCCAACGACATGAATCAGCTTCAAAACGTGCTTCAAACTGAAGCCCCGGCGGTGTACATGTGTGATGTTTGTGATGAAGCGCAGTGACTGACGCGTCGCCCTCTCTTTGTCCCCTTTTCTTCGTAGTCATTGCATTAGTCAGATCTTGGAGAGTGTCAATCATATCCACCAGCATGATATTGTGCACAGAGACCTCAAGGTGAGTGGCTGCCCGTTGCCGTGACAACCACACACTCACACACACACCTCTGCTCGTGGCCATGGCAACACACAGATGGCTCTTGGTTGCTCTATCTCTCTCGCTTTCTCTGCATTTTCTGCTGCTATCTCTTTTATTTCCCCCCGCGTCCCCTCTCCCATCGACACTTTTTACCCTCTATCTGTTCTCATCTCTGTCAGCGTGTCTGTCTGTGAACAGAGCACTGTGGATGTGTGTGTGTAGCAGCGAGCATGCGTGTTCACATGTTGAGCACACAGAGATGGTGAGTCATGATCACGTGGAGGGGTCCGTCTCTAACCTATGGCAAGGACACACGCACGCACACACACACACACACACACACACACACAGTGCAGTTGTGAAGGGTGTCTATTAGAAGAGAGGAGGTGAAGGCATAGATGAACCTCAGGAGTTGCCAGGACAACCCATGTGACATCACACCCACCCATGGAGCAGCGGGGGAGGGGCTTGAGTTGTGCCAAATTGCTGATAGGCTCAGATGCAAAGAGTGGAGGACGAGCGCGCCTGCCACCTCCAGTTTCAGCCTTAACACAGTTTAAGGCGATGATAATAATTCTGCTAGGAAGGACAGACCATAATAATATGTGTTGAATTTGTTCCATTTTCGAGCAGAGACCTCAAGGTGGGGGAGAAAAAACAACCTCAAGGGATGTCTTGGATATGTGTGGGCGGGCTCTCTGTGTGTGTGTGCGCTCTGCGTCGGAGAATAACGCTATTACCTCGAGCGCTGGCTGTCTGATTTGTTGGCCTTTTATCCTGAGTGTACTTTTACTGCGGCCATTTATGTCCCACTGCCCAAACAACGGCCATTTAGAACGCTGCCACACACTGCCTCTCGCTAAGTACACTTTCCATTTAGCATGCAGTCTGCAGCGCTGCCTAAATGACTCCCCGAGTGGTTTCCATGGCTACGAACCCATGCCCATATAAGGCGCTGTGGAGATTCACAACCACTCATCCTCTCTCCACATCCTCCGTCTCTCATCCCTTTCTCACACCTTTTTTTTGTACCCCACCCCCACACGAGCTGTGTTGAATACATCAAATATAAATATTGCTAAGAAAGAGCTTAACTGAAGAGTGCCTGTCACTATCAGTCTCTCACTGTCTTGATCTCTTGTCATACATTCTGTTTCACCATGTGTGTTTGTGTGTGTGTCTCAGCCTGAGAACCTGTTGTTGGCCAGTAAGATGAAGGGAGCTGCAGTGAAGCTGGCAGACTTTGGCCTTGCTATTGAAGTGCAAGGAGACCAGCAGGCTTGGTTCGGTAAGAAAACATAAACAGTGACACACACACATTCGTCACAATATGTGGCAAATATGCATTTCATTTGTGGAATAATTACGTTATTATGATGTAGATATTGAACAGTTATGTCTATCTGCTGTAAACATATTATTTCTAACATTCTTTGATCACAAATTTGGTCTCATCTTTATGTGCAGTTTCCTTCTGAAACTCTCTGAAATTCTAGAGAGCAGTATCGCAGTCTTTTACAATGCGTTTATGAGTTTATTGCAAAAGGTACGTCCTCATGACAAAAAATGATATATTGCTCAGCCCAAACTGGACCTGGATCTGTTGTTCGATATGGGTGTGTAACAATTCAAAGGTTTTATGTTTTAGCATATGTATAGACATTGGCTTGTCCAAGCCAAAGAATATTTGTGAGCATTGCCTCAGAGGCTCGCAGACACTCTCCAGTTCATGCTAAGGCCATTGTGTCTTGGCTAACAGCCTAGCTGCCAGCATTTGGCCGTCTCTCCGGCGAGGCCAAGATGATTAACAGGCCTTTGCTTGTGACTCTACACTGTCATAATCTGGTCTCACACTGGAGTCCAACAGGTCACTATCATCCGAACCATTCGCATAGCTGCACAAAAATAGCCTTCATCAGAATTTTAATAAAAGTTAATTGTGTCCTCTGGTTTGTCTGGCGGGCAGGGTTTGCGGGCACCCCTGGCTATCTCTCCCCTGAAGTGCTGAGGAAGGACCCCTACGGCAAGCCTGTGGACATATGGGCTTGCGGTGAGTCGACACTTTTGGTCAATAAACCTGTTGCAACAGCAAAACCTCCGACCTATGAATGTGAAATATGAATCACTTAGGAATCGTGTCTCTCAGATAGAAAAAAAAGTCAAATTTTTCTTTATTTTATACACTAAACTGCCAATGCATTTTAATGTAAAGTACAATCTTAAAACTTGAAATTAAATATTTTGTATGAATAAAATTCCCTTCTCTTATTTAAATGAAAATCATTTAAGGATTGTAACATGATCTCTTTTTCACTTTGCACTCTGTCAGGTGTTATCCTCTATATCTTGTTAGTGGGATATCCTCCTTCTGGGATGAAGATCAACACAAACTCTATCAGCAGATTAAAGCTGGAGCATACGATGTAAGTGTACTCTGTGTGTGTGTGTACAGTATGTTGGGTGTATACTTGTGTGTGTGTGTGTGTGTGTGTGTGTTGGACTGGGGAAGTCTCAGGCAGCCTGCTTGTAGGGGATTAACCGTTAATTAAAAAAATGGTTTTATGAATTTAAACAGAAGCATGTGTTCTTTTAATCCAAAAAGAAAATTAGCAGTTTTATAAAATCAACTCTAGACTCGGTGCCCAGATGGTGTGGATTAGCCAGAAACATGCAGACTCCAAAACAATCCTTCAGGAAATCTGAATTGTTTTCAATTCCACCTTCCTTCCTTCCTTCCTTCCCAACTGTCGCACCTACTTTCTCAATGTTTCCCAGTTCCCTTCCCCAGAGTGGGACACAGTGACTCCAGAGGCAAAGAACCTGATCAACCAGATGTTGACCATTAACCCCGCCAAGAGGATCACTGCCGAACAGGCCCTGAAGCACCCATGGGTCTGCGTAAGTATTCACCTAACCCACCTCAAAGAATTACTGGAATCACACAGGATGATCAAACCGTATTTACGGATTTAAAACATAACCACACTACGTAGGGAATTAATGTTACATAACCTTCACATAACTATAATTCTGTGCAGACAGATTCCCACACAGACGCAGTTTGTTTTAAATGAATTATTTTGTTTTTGTCCTCCTGCAGCACCGCTCTACAGTGGCATCCATGATGCACAGACAGGAAACTGTCGAGTGTCTCCGCAAGTTCAACGCTCGCCGAAAACTTAAGGTACCCATCTTGAACTCAGTTCTTATAACCCCTTGATAAGTTACAGCCACATCTTTCTCTTTTGTGCAAAGTATTACTATTTGTAAATCTACTTACTTTGTCCTACAGAAGTCAGTCTTCCTACTACTTATACTTATAGCGCTTTTTTGGTACCCCAGCTTAATGTATCAAACAGTGTTGAGCAATTCCTTTGGCATGGGCACAGAAACTGGTATCCTCTCGGCTGAGGTGTTGGAACATTCAAGCGATACCCAGCTCTAGTTGCTTTAGTTTGCATTTACAGCCATGCATGCAAAATAATGGATCAAGTAGCAGCTGTTCTTTTTTTGTCACATCAGTTCAATTCATTTGCATAGAAGAATATGTAATGGGTCCGTGAATCATCACTGATGATGCAATACATACAATGTATTTTTAATAATTTGATTCTGTTTGACAGAACAAAAAGAAGACCCAGCCTTGACCGAATTTAGACGTTGAACGGATCTGTTAAAGAAGCATAAAGATACAAATATCACTGTCTTAGAGATGAAAACAGAGCAGTGAAGATAAATCCTGTTCGATAAAACGAAAACTCCTTGCGCTCATTATACCTCCCTCACTTCTTTCTCCTCCTCCCTCTCCTCCTCCAGGGAGCCATTCTCACCACCATGCTGGTGTCCAGAAACTTCTCAGGTGGGTGTGCCCTTCGCCCTCCACCTCCCACGCTGCACATGCAGAGGGAGAGGCGGTAGGAGAGTGGATAGAGTCCTCTGCACCTCTTTTAACCCCCTCACCACACACACTCACCCACTCATCCTCGAAATAACAATATGTTTTTGTGTTTTCACACTTGCTTACAACATTGAAACATGTAATTCCTTCAAGTTATGATAGAAACAAAGTGTTAATAATGAGTATAATGATAGGAGTATTTCACCCTGATGTATCGGAGCAGGCTAATATGTGATGTTCTTTCATGTACAAGATATTATGTGGCTGCCAGTTATGTTCATGCTAATTTATCTCTCCCTGTATGAGTGTGTGTGTGTGTGTGTGTGTGTGTGCGTGCGTATGTGTGTCCTTCTTCTCTGCCGCCTGCGGAGCGTTTGCATGTTTGAGAAAGGGAAGCCTAGTCTTATATAAGATGTTTTATGTTGGGGGCAAGGTGACTGTTAAGAAACTGTCTTTTTTTTTTAGTGTTTTGGTTGAAGCTTTATTCTCAGCCTCTAAGTAATGGCCATCCGATGGCTAATGATTTCAGCCCTGGGCCTAGGAAACCACAGGGCTGCACGTCTTGTGCTTCAGCCCATTCCTATCAGACCTTGTGATGTGTCTGGGCTGCAGCGAGCACGCCCCGTAGCTTTCTAGGCCCACGAGTGAACAGCGTGAGATAGACCTGCCTAACTTGTATAGCCCACCCAACTGTAGTATTTCTGTCCAATAGTGGGCCGGCAGCATACCAACTCTGCTGCTGCCGCCTCCTCCACGGCCTCACTGGCTCAGGAAGGTACGTCCCAGAGACACGCCCATCCACTTCCTCTCCACATACAGCTTACTTCTTTGGGTTATAGTACATGACACGTAGGGACTTTATATCCACCACAGAAAGTCCTGCATGCTAGCATCTTCATCCACATTCTCACACACACGCATGCATACTTACACACATATTTATCAGCTGTGATGCAAAGGAATCACATTTTACTCCACATCACTTAATTGATTTAGTTCAGCCGGCACTCCCAAAGTGCTTTTTTACATTTACACCTCAGCTTTGACCTTAATACCCCATTTCATCTTCAGAATAAGTTACATCATCACTTTTAGCGTACTCCATCCAGACTTCCAGCTGACCCCATATGCCTCTGTGCTCTCCCCCAGCCGCGTGTTGAGGGGATGGGCACAAGGGCGGACGGGGGCAGGGGGACGAGGAGAGGCTTGTATTTCTGGGGCAGGGAACTGACACTGCAGGGGGCCGGCAAGAGCTGGGTTGGCGTGCTGCCATTGTCGAACCTGGGTCTGGTGGGGAGGGGAAAGGCAGATGTTGAGAAGCAGGGGGAGAGAAATGGACCGAGACGGAGGATGGGAGTGCTGCCTTTTCTGCTGCTACCGGAGCCAACTGCTGTAACGTCGCCTTCCTGATGAATCCCCGGAGGTCAAAGGCATCCCACGTCTCATCTCCCCCTGCTGACGTCTGTTTTAGTACTTTCAGAAACATCTCGGTGCCTCCTTAATGAAAAACCACAAGCAAACTGTGTCAAATACCCGGTGACAAACTCACGTTATTCTTCGTGAAGCGAGGCATTGATGCTTTTGTTCTGAAAGTACTAAAATCAGACTCGTCTCTCATCCTGCTGGGTGGGAATGGGTGGTGAAGGTCGGCGATTCCGATGGTGGCTCCATGGATACTTTAGAGACAGACAGTGTGGAGCAGACTGGATTTCTTGTCACCTTTTCATCAGACAAGTAAATCTTCTTTGCTCTACACTGTACATAAATATATCAATAGGTAACTAGGTTCTGTGTAGGTAGGATAAAGATCATGTAAAAGAGGCATGACCTCAGTGGAGACACATTTGTTCATCCTGGTGTGTGTGATTGGTGCGCTGAGATTCGGGTGCTTGTGGTGGTTTGATTGTGAGTTAGAGCCCTCTGAATGCGGGCTTCCTCACTGAGACTGGACCACGTTGCCTGTTTTGTAAGTTTTCGGGGAACTCATGTGTGACATCATCACTCTGGATTGGACTCCTCAACTCTTCTCCTTTCTAAATCCATTTGCAAATAGTTGTTATGTTGCTTTTAGTCCTCTAATGATGTCACTCATCACTGCAAAATGCTGGCTCTTTTTTATTATTGTTTTTGAACTCTAAGTGCTTCCTTGCATATCTCTGTAGAGCATGGCTAGGCTTGGCTCATGATGTGCTCTTTTAAATGACATTAAAGCAATATGTGATAATGGTGTGCGTATTGAAGCATCTCTCTAGGTTTCTAGAAGGCTGTTTTCCATGCAGCCTTTTGCATGTGCATGTCCTACTTAGTTTTACATTTTAAAAACTGTGATACAACTTCAGGTGCTCTCTAATCCGTCCTTCCCTGTTCATCACCAAGTGGTGCCGCCCTCCTACTGTGGGTCATCTTGACTTTACCCATCCTGTCACGGGAAACTGGTGACCGTTCTCTTAAGGAGGACGGATTTAGGGAGCACGTGAACATTGTGCTCCCATGCTGTCACAATTAGCACTCCGACGGCTGTTTGGTAAAAGATTTAAGAGCAGATGTTTTCCCTCTGAACAATCCGCTCCCCTTTCCCCTGGTTAAGGAATGAAAACTTGATTGTATTTCTTCTTTGGTTGCTGCATGGCCAGGTCAAGATAGAAGCTGTATATAGAACAACGCAAAACCAAGATTAGGCAGCATGAGTCGTCACTTGATATATGTTGCTGCTCTAGATGCTCTGCCCCTTATCTCCACTCTTGTGTATTGAAATACTAAGCCCTCTGTTTCAACCCTCCCCTCTCTCCCCCTCTTTCCTTCTCCCACTTCTTATTGGAAGGTAAGAAACACAAGATAACATTTTTGGAACCTGTGTATGTCTGTAGGAAATTAGAGAAAAGGAAGCGACGGACGGCTGAGAGCTTTAGACTGAGAGGGAAAGTGACTGGGGCCCTTAAAGGAAATCAATGATTTACATTAACCTAACTCATGGCCGTCAGTCCTGGCAGCACAGTCTGCCCATCACTCTCTTTTTAATTCTGCTGGGGTCTTACAGACAGGAAATGGATTTAGGAAGTTTACTTTGCTCTCAGGTTTCTCTTTTTTTTCCCCCAGATGGCAATGAATGGATTATGATGCGAATGGGTTTCGCAGAGTGTAGCAACATGTCCAGCCAGGGGAAAATAAACGCAGGAAATCCATTAAATGCATGTTATTCCTTCTGCAACATGTAGACTTGCTTTAGCGTAAAAGCTCTGTGGTTTCATAGATAGATGACAACGTGTACATCCAGGTTTTTGCTCACATTTCTTATAAAAGCTAAAAAGGGAGCTGTAGGGATTGACACGGATGCTGTCATCAACATTTAACCTTTTACCTGTTTCTCTCCCTTTTTTCTATATTTTATTTATTTAATTTTTTTACAGCATGCAAAAGTTTACTCAACAAGAAGTCTGATTCGGCTAAGGTAAGGTTGTCTCCTCCACTCTCTGACCTCTTTGTTCTACGACACTGTGTCCTGTCTCCTCCATTAACTGACCCCTTTCTTGCCTTCTGTTCTTTCCCGTACCTCTAACGCTCACTTCTCCTACTCCTATTATGTCGAGGGAATATCTTTTTCATACAGTAATGATTGTTTTTCAGGGTTTTTCCAGAGTTTAGTTTTTTTGGCTCAGATTTCCTATTCATTTCTATAGGGGATTATGCTGCACCTCAGGGTTTCTCAACCTTCTGTGGCCTGTTTTCAGATATCAGAATTCCTTTACTTCTATCCACAAGTTTAAGCAACTCTATTCAATCGGCCTTTTTTTCAGTTTCAGTGACATTTTGTGTTTAATTCTATATATACCTTTTTGTAATGTTTAGTTTATTCTTTCACTTTTTTAGTCTGTTTCCATTAGAGGTTTGCTGCTCTTCTTTTCCGAGCAGCCTCCGTCATTCTCTCCTGCTATTAAGCATCTCTCTCCCCCCCCCCCCCCCCCCCCCCCCCTCTCTGCTCCTCCTCTGCCCCCAGGGGTCTTTCTGTGCAGTTAAGTGGCGGAGGCATAGCGAGTTAGTGAGGCAGTTAAAAGGATGATCTAGAGGCCATTCTGTGCCACTCACCCTCTCATTTACCCTGTTAGCTCTCAACAGCCCGGGAGCCACAACCGACATTAGCCCCATTCCCTAAAAGGCGCATTATACTACTGTGTGTGTGTGTGTGTGCGTGTGTGTGCGCGTAAACGTATGTTGTTGTTCACTCTGAGTGTCTGCGTTCTCGTCCCAGCCTTCTACCAACAACAGTAAGAACAGTATAGTGAGCGCCATCAATGCCCTGAAAGACACCAACATGGCAACCAACGCCCAGATGGTACAGTAGCCGCCGCACTGTCGGTTTCCCGCTTCTTAAACCCCCCAGTAGTTGCATAGTAGCCCGTTGTGCCTCATCCTTCATCGTCATAGTCGCTGCTTATCATCCTTCATCTAGCACCCCCGTCCCAGCAGCACCCATCCCCTGGCCATTTCACCACCCCTAGGTGCACATGTGTTCCTCAATTGGAAATCTATTAAACTTTGTGCAAATGATTCAACATGCTCTCTATTGTACTTGTATTTGAGACTTCACATGTGCACCGTGTAGATTCCTAAGCAGCATGAACCTTATATGACAGACAGAGAACTGTAGAGTCCTGGTTTAGATGACATCTTAGAATAAATTATTCCTATACTATTTGGCCTCTATGTTATTCCCCTTTCTCCCAAAGCTTAACCAGCCATCCCTTAAGTTTCCACTAAACCCAACCCCGCATTGCAACCATCAACACTAACACCCAACCATCTGTCTCAAGCTAACCCGTTTCCTTCCACCATTAACCGTTAATCCCCACTGACATCCTTTTCATACTGCCAAACTTTCGTTGTAGTGGTAATAGCATGTTGTGATTTAAGATGCTTTAGAGCATGTGTTACATAGTGCTTCTTGTACGGGTTTGGTGACATAATACTTTATGGTCTGACAATGTAGTGCTTCTCAACTGGTGGTGAAGGAATAGAGAATTAGAATAGCTATTGTAGGCTAGAAAATGAATGGACGAATTGTACGTTTTCGATTAATGAAATTTGGAATACGTTATATGCTAACATCAAGTCAATAAATTGATCAACATCTGCCAAAACCTAATTAATTAACTATAGTCACTGTACTGAAGCAAAAAGGACATTACATTATGTTTTCCAGCTCCTCGAATATTAATATTTGCTGGTATTGTTTGTCTTTTATGCTGGAACACATTTACATTTGTCGACTTGGACTTTCGGATATTCTGATGAGGACTTTTAATCGATAATATAATGACTCACAAATAACAATTGTTGACTTGTCTCCAATCTCTATTCATGTGTTTTTGACACTTCAGAGGAAAAAACAACTAGTATGGAAAGGTAGAGTTTGATAATGGCTGAGGTAGATTATAGGGACTAGATTAAAGGGACAGTTCACTAAAACAAGGCCATCTAGCTTCACTATATTCAAGAGAAGGCCAACATCTCTACAGCAGATACCTCCAACACTTGTATTTTTAATTTAGGCGTGAATTGTCCCTTTAATTCCAGTTGAGAGGCCATGTTTCAGGATTCTGATGTTTGGACTGACTTTTTTTTGTTTTTGTAATGCAGGAATCTCAGAGCACTGTGGTGCACAACCCTCCTGATGGAGTTAAGGTGAGGCGTGTTTCTGTCAGTGCGACAGCTCATCAACGAGCTGCTCCGCCTCAGGTCTGCTGGACCTTTCTAAAGCGGGCAGTGTTAATCTCACTGTTTTTCTCTTCATCTGACTGCTCTCCAGGGATCAACAGAGAGCAACGCCACCAACGACGAGGAGGAAATGAAAGGTAGAGCGGAGTGTTTGAGTCCTCTCTTCCTTTTCTTACCCACCCTCTCTCTCTTTCTCCCATCTACTGAAGTGTGTGTATTTGACTGTAGTCGCTGGCAGGTGTGTTGAGATTCAACATATGTCTCGCAGAATCTTGACTGTCTGCCTGTGGCGTGTGTTTGTGTGTGTGTGTGTGTATTTATCGTGTGTCTGTTCTAGCGGACAGTTCGGCGCAGAGCAGCGCCACAGAGGAGATGCCCCCACTTCTGCCCTCACCTCAAAGCTCCCCTGCCAGTAAGTTTATCCATGGCAACCAGAAGCTTTATGGTCGCCACTGGCAAGGACCTAACACCCCCACCCACCCACCCACCCACCCACCTCCCACTCCCACCCTGGCTTTCTGTAGTCACTGGCAGTCTTACATCTTTGAGCCCCCTCACTCTGATCCACCAAGCTTCTTTTGAGGGTTCCCACTGGTTCTGGAACATTTTGAAATATTAATTTGTATGTTTTTAAAACCTACATTCAGGGAAAAACACTGACATTTGATATTGGTATTCATTTTAATAACAATTATTAACAGCTTTCCTTCTTTTGTTTTCAACACGGATTAACTGTTCAAATTGTATCAGGGGAAAAATAGGGCTTCATAAAACAGCCTGCGTTAATGTGTCTAATAAGTGGTGGAATTCAAACATCCGAGAAAAAAACCACTAAACTATCCAATTAAAAAGATATAATGGTATGAAAGTACTGAGAAAATATAACCTTTGATGAAAATAAAACGATATCATTACTTTTTGGATCGAGTCAATGTTAATTTGAACCAAAGATAATAAATGAAGAAAAGTGGTTTTGATATTCTATCTAACTAATCTGCCTTAATCTAACTTTTTCAGGCAATAAATGTTTTTGTCCTACTGTATAAATCTGCATACTTCATTACCTAAAAGTAAAAATTGAATGAGTTTAGGGACTGTTGTGGCATAAATCTGAACCTGCATCCCACACTTACAAATGTAACTGAATTTTACAACACCATTTGACAATGAAACGGTATTAAATTTGTATCGGTCTCGCTTTCTGTTCTTCAATTACTTTAAGTGCAATGTTATCATAATAACCAATAGGCCGGGACTACAAAAACAAAACCCAAGTTGTAATAAAACAGGATAATTCGTTTAACAGGGATGCATTACAAGACTGCGTTTTACAACTTGTTTTACACACTGATCCCACACCGTCATTTCCTGCCATGTATATCCATTTAAACTGTAATATATTGTGAGATCGCTTCTTTAGAGCACCTGAACTGACTCACCACCTGGACTTCACTGTACTCAGACACACTTAAATAAAAAAACTAAAAAGCAGGAACTCCGTACTTTGACCTAACTTTGGAGAGCATTAAAAAATAGTTGTGGATTTCTACATCGGGGCCACTGTGGGAACCCTGAAATGTGCGTGTGTGTGTGTGACTGGTGTATGTGTGTGTGTGTGTTTCTTGGTGATCACTGCATCTATCCCCATGTCCTCCTAATGTGACAGCTGGAGGAAGCCTTGCTTACCTTGCAGCTGTGTGTCTTATTCCCAGATCTCAGTCTGACAGGCTGACTTTCCTGCACACCATAGACAGAGCATCAGGTTCCTCTTTGTCCTCACAGTTTCTCCTCCATTCTTCCTTCTACTCTGATGCTTTATTCTCTGTCATGTCGTTTAATCCCATCCAATTTATTCTCCATTCCTCTCTAATACACCAGTCTTCTCTTGTCGTTATCTCTCCTCGTTCCCCCTCTCCACTCTAATCCCTCCTCTCGTCTCTTGACCTTTTGTCCTCCTGCTCTTGTCAGACACGCCTGCACTTAAAGAGCAGTGCCATCTCCTGTCCTCCTCTCCTATGTCCTTCCTTCATGCTAAGTTTCCCTTGCAGGCCTAACATGAGCTAATAACAAACAATGGCTTCCATCCTCTGTCTGCCTGGTGCTGCAGCTCGTCACACGAGGCTTTGTTAATGTATACGAGCGTTAAGCGTAGAGTTGATGTGATCAGAGCAGGCAGTAAAATGACTTCCACATCACACAGCCTCACAACCAGAGCTGTACTGATCTCGCTCCCAGCTGCCCTCCTCTCCCTGTGTTACCCATCCGCATGCCTGTCATAAACCCTCATTAACTCTTATTTACTTTATTTGTTTTACCTATGACACCTTTTTCGGGGTGCGCCAAGTCAAACCATGCTGTATTGATGTGCATTTCCATTACCAGTTTAACGGCCTCGTAATTGGCGTGTTCCTGAGAAGAAAAAAACTCAAGATAGTTTAAGCCAGCACCGGTGGTCTCGAGTAGATCCTAATATGAGCCCCCCTACATACTGCATGGAGAATCAATTTAAAACCAGAAATTGAGTCAATGATGAAAATGAATTTGAGATGGATTCGTCACCTTAAAATGTTTAATAGAATTGTGAGATCCCCTCCCAGTTAAAGGGTCATAAGTGCTGATTAAAACACATTTATTGTGAACAATGCATAGTGTGTTTATCAATATATTAGCGTAGCTCTGTTAGCATCTTTCATTCAATAAAAACAGGACTATTTTTATTTTTGAGGAATTGACAGAAAATGAAATGTGTTTATCCACCATTTTTGACCTCAAGCCACAGCCATGATTCTGCCAGTCTTGAGATAAGTGTGTCATCAGCATGACTCCGTTTCAATTGAGATGCAAATCAGCACACGAGTCTGGAAAAGGCCTATTAGTGTTTATTTCTTACTAATTTTACTGAACACTAACACATGTTTTGTTCCGTTTTGTCGCTTTTTTTACTGCATGTGTGTGTTCACGTGGTGTGTGTGTGTGTGGATGATCACATGAACATATCTGACATCCATCCATGTGTTTTGTGTTTGTTGACCATCCGTTGTTTGTTTCAGTTCCACCGCATGACGTAAAGCGCATGGCATGGAACAGCACGGGCAACAGCTCCTGCCCTGACTCTGAGCTCTCTCAGTCCTCCATGCCTGCCGCTCCACTAGGGAGCAACTCTATGGCTGCTAGCAGCACCACGAAGCTGAGTAAGAACACAGTCTCTACTAACTCTGCTTCCATGCCCTCTACTCACTTGTGGCTGTTGCACACTCAAACCTTGCATTACTGAAATGGTAGTGTTCTCAGGAATCAGAAAAAAAAGCAGCCTGCCGATAACGTCCATTTTTATTTTGGAATCTCACAAAGTTATTTGTTGTAGGAAATGAGGCTTATAACTCCACATGTATCCCACCCATAAAAGTTGGTTTGATACATGTTTGGCTACAAAGGTGATCACTAGAAATCACTATAATGACTTGTGAAAGAATGAGACTGGTGTTATTCTATTTATTCATTTTGGTCCCATCAAAAGACCAGAACCAACAATGTTTTGAATGACATGTTTGGGTAGAAGCACTTTGTGGACTAAATAATGGTTGATGTGCTCTTTGGATAAGGGTTGATGTAGACAAAACATGCCAAAGAATCACCATGATGCTTCGATTGTCATGGCATATTCCATTGTAGACCTAAAAACATACATGTTTTAAAGCCTTGGCCAGCGGTAGGACTCTGACTTAAGCTTAATGACGAAAAGTCTTCCTGCTACTTTTGCCGAGAATGTTTTAGTCTATATCTTAATACTTCCTGACTACCCTACCCTGTGATACAACACAAAAATAAAGAAGTACATCTTAAAAAAGATATCACAAATGTATAGGGTTTTTTAAAGCAATGTCCTTGAACCGCTGGACAATGTCGTTTTTCGAAACCTGTAATGGGAGTGAAAATTGCATTGTTTGGGGACTATTTTCAGCAGCGGATAAATACACATTGTTTGTGCTTTAAGCATATATTACAGGCAACTGGATGATAGATTTATGGGATTGAGACAAAATAAACTTCTACAGTATTAATCGATGTGATTTTAGAAAAAAAATCGCTTTTAGCTCAATTAGGTCTGGTAATAGGATCATTGTTGGTTTTGGTGTTCGAACAGGACTTGTTGAATAGAAGAAAAATAGAGAATGTCTCCAGCCTTTTCCTTTTTTGGATGGATTTTGCGAAAAGCATAGTTATACTGTAGAGGCATTTTGATGATGTTTTCTATGTGTGGATAGGTTACTTATAACATTTCTCGCTAATATTGAAAAACAGTAGATTTAAGGGTCATTTAAAAGAAAAAACGGTTCTGTTTCGAGATCAAATCATAGACAAACATTTGCTTTATTGGCATGATTAACTGTTTATTTATTTATTGGTAAACCAAGTCAGAAGCAGCTGTAAATATGATACAATATAAATATATACCGTTTATTATAATTTTCTTGAAAGTTAAAATAGCAAAAGTTAGTTTATGGTTGAGCTTGAATGTTGTTTTCCAGTTTCTCCTAAATGTTATCTTCCACTTATTATATTATCCTCTAGATTTCCGCCGCAACAAGGACAAGCACTGGGTTTGAAAGCTCCAGAAAAAGCCAGTCCCAGTTCCATTTTTCTCTGTCAGACTAAGCCAATGTTGTGAACAAGCAGGATTTCTCTGTTTTTGTTTTGGTGGCAGAGAGGAGTGTTTAGTCAGTTTGTGTGTGACACAGAAGGTGAGAAGCAGGGCGACAGACAGTGATGAGGTGGAGCTGCAGTGGGAGAGCGCTGGGGGCGAGTGACGAGGTTAAGGAGGAGAGGAGAGGAGCCACAGAGCCTGAGGAGCTGAGCGTGATGAGAGGACATGTCATCCAGCAGAACCAGCACACAGTTAGCTGTTGTCTCACCCCCTCACTGACTCCTCACCCTTTAACCCTCCCTCTCTCTCTCTCTGTTCTCTGCAGTCCGTAAGCAGGAGATCATCAAGATAACGGAGCAGCTGATTGAAGCCATCAACAATGGAGATTTCGATGCCTACACGTGAGTAAAATGTTTGGACAGGATTTACTAGACTTGTATTATGTGCTTTATTTTCTCTAGTCTCTTTTTCTTATGTGTTTAATGTCTTTCTTTGGCTCCTTGTACTCTCTCTCATCCATCTCTGTCTCTCCCTCAGGAGGATTTGTGATCCGGGACTCACCTCTTTTGAACCCGAGGCCCTGGGGAACCTGGTGGAGGGGATGGACTTCCACAAGTTCTACTTTGAGAACTGTGAGTCTCCTACACACACACACACACACACACGCACACACACGCACACGCACATACACACAGAAACACACACAATTTAAAATCTGCGAGAATACCAGCCAGGTAAAGATTTTTATTTTATCTGTTTTGGGAAATATCAAGTCAAATTTCCTTTTTTGTTTGCAACTTTCCTGACAAAATACTTATTACGATCCCCTTCTTTTGAGTTTATAATAATATTTTGTCAGTCACATTTCAAACACTACTAGGAATGTCACAATATCACACATTTAGTCACCTCTGTCTGTCCAAACAAATATTCTGACTTAAATTCTTTCAGATAACATTTCTGTTGATGGACTAATTGATCACTTGACAAGTAGTTATGGTTATTTCACGAATAATGTACTCTTTATATAACCCAGGGAGACTGAACATACAGAAAATAAGCAAAAAAACTCTAAATCCAGTCTACCTGATATTTTAACATGGTTTGGTCCATCTCTGTTTTATTCCATCCAGTGCTGAGCAAGAACAGCAAGCCGGTGCACACCACCCTGCTGAACCCTCACGTGCACCTGATCGGCGAGGAAGCGGCGTGCATCGCCTACATCCGCCTCACACAGTTTGTGGACACCACAGGCCGTCCTCGGTCCAGCCAATCAGAGGAGACCAGGGTGTGGCATCGCCGCGAAGGCAAGTGGCTGAACGTCCACTTCCACTGCTCGGGAGCGCCCGCCGCACCACTACAGTGATCAGGTACACACTCACACACACACACACACACACACACACACACACACACACACACACAGCTGATGTTCACAGAGATGATGTCATCTTTCTACAAATACATCTCTTACAAAAATCATTAGAAAGGTGCTTTGTTCACATAAAACTGTTACAGATGATGGTTAAAGTAAAAGGCATTAGAAAACATTGTAGGAGAAGCAGATCACTTTGGTTTTCTCAGAACCTTCCACTAGTGACTTATTTAGGACTTATCTATTCAGGTTTCTTTTGTGATAAAATCATTATTTACCTAATCATAATTGGTCAAAGCAAAAAATGTGTCTATTCTCACTTAAAAGCTAACACCAGTATGAACTGGATCACCTGCTACTGCTCTTCCAGCTACAATGACCAAATTCAATGACAACTAATACAAATGTATTATCATTATTTCAATGCCTCATCAAGCCCATAATTAACACTGGGGTCTGTTTTCTCCCGTTTCCTCCCCTCCCCCCCCCAGTGGTCCTGAGCCTCCAGTCTACTGGAGTGTGTGTTTTGGGGGGCAGTTTTTTTCAGCGAGCGTGTTTAAGAGGCACGTCCTCTGCGTGGATTGGCTAGTGCCAGGAGCCCGGCCGGGCGAGATCGCTTCCCTCTCCACGATACCAACCAATCCTGTCCCCCCTTTGACCTGCTGGGGGCCGGCTGAACACAAGACACCGCCCCCATGGGATGATGCATGCATCTGGCGCCTGATTTGAGGGCGAGTCTTTGCCCTCTATCCCTCCCCATGGCAGCCATCTTTTTTCTGCCCGCGCGAGATGAGACGTCCTGCGTGAGGAGAGGATTTACAGTTGAACTTGTGACAGTTTATGAGTATGAGTTATGAATATGCTGTGTAAATTATGACTAGATGTAACAGAAACCACCAAAACCCAACCAAGCATTTATATTCACTATCTAAGGGAGAGCAGAAGGGAGTGTGAGGCTAGCAGCTGAGATTGTTGGCATTCTAGGGATTACCGGGTAGAAAGTGTTGTGCTCGTGACCCGGACGTTGATGTAAAGATGAAGGGAGAAATTCCCCGTCTGTATTTTAGAGAGGGGGGGGGGGGGAGTGGGCTCAGTCAGAAAACTTGATGATAAGAGAAACTTGATATCAAAAACATGAAGCACCAAAGTGTAGAACTTTAGGCTTTTTATGTGTTTGTGTTTTCGTTTGTGTGCTTGTTGCTTTCCGACCGGACGGAAAATCGTGTTGTTGGGGCGGGGGGGGCGTTTGATTTGAGGTTACGTGTTTCTGTTGTGTTTTTAACGTCCTGTTCCCTTTGCGTTCCTGTGAATAACCGGAGCCTTTCTTTTTCTTTTTTGTCTGACTGATGTTATATTCAAGGCTCCTTTCATTTCATTTTATTTTTTAAAGCAGCTGCGTTTTAAAAAAAGAGGGATTTTAATTGTGCAAGTTTAAAGCTAACGTGTGACCACGTTGTGTTGTCTGTATGCAGTGGGGGGAGAGAGCGGCCCGGGGAAGGCGTCTGCGTTTTGCATGTTTGCCCGCCGCCTCTCCCTCATTCACCCCCCCCCCCACTCTCCTTTTTTCTCCCTCTTAAACCATTCCCTCTTTTAACCCTCTCCTTTTCTCTGCTTTACTGCAAGGGTTTGTTTATAATCACTGTGTAAATACAGTGTATGTATAGATATATGTAGAAAAGTGTAATATATGTACATGTATCTAAGAGACACTCATCCTGTGCATCTGGGAACCACCCCATGACCTCTGTGACCCCCATCTAGCTTAGGAACATTTCCCTCACCTTCTTTAAATTTGCTTTAGTTCTCGTCCTTTAAAGTTCATCCTTTACATTTTAGAAACTCTTAATCATTCACGACAAATACAAAATAAACGCTGGTGTGGGCTAGCAGCTCCAGTCCCGTGGCCGTAAGACTGTTTCAAAAGACGGGGAGTCAAAGAAATAGAAAGCCCGAAAAATAGTTTTTAAACATGAAGACCTTCCTCATTGTGTCATCCTGATCCCATAATGCTGTGAGCCCTCTCTTTATATCATATGCACTCACACACACGCACACACACACACACGCACACACACACAGACACACACACACGCCTGGTGGTGTGTTTTAGGCTTTGTAACATATCTGCACCACTGCTGTGTGACCACGGTGCCACCCTTGCTGTGCTGCTTAATTGTCTCCATCCATCCGCGACAGTCGTATCTTAAACCCTCCCCCCTCCGATATCTCCCTCTCCTCTCCCCCCCATCCTCCCCCACGTGTACTAACGAGCCCCCTGCTCTTGAGATGTTTATTTGTACCTCTCTCTGTCGTTTCTCTGTTCCCGTGTTACTGGTTTGAGTTTATCTGTCGTCGTCGCTGTTCCTGTTAACTTGTCGTTTGGTAATTTGCCGAGCTGCCAAGCTGGAGTTCTGCACTCTCCCTCGCAACACAGAGAAAAAAATAAACATTTAAAAGATAAAAAAGGGAAAGAGGGAGGAAGTCAAGACAACACAAATTAACAGAATGAGGGAATGATCAGGACTAAATTATTTATTAATGTAATCTACCCTAGGTGGTTTTAAAGGTGCCTGCTCAGTGGAGAGAGAGAGAGAGAGAGAGAGAGAGAGAGGGAGGGAGAGTTGGTGTGGGTGTGCAGGTGTGTGTGACCTGCTGTTGAACCAGAGACCTAGTTATATGCATGTTTCAGTTACGCATTTCTACCATGTACCTACCTGAATAAGGATGGAGCCTAGTGTTAATATATGATATTTGCATCTTTTGAAATAAGAATATTCTCCATCCAGAATGTTGAATAAGTGACATGACAAATATTTAAAAAAAACGCAAAATTTGTAAAAAAAAATGATTCAGGAGCCGTAGCTTGGTATGAGGCCCTCGATGTTAGCGTTTTCCCTGCGTTGTAATGATATACTATTGGGCTGCGCTTTCTCCCCCAGCCTTCACATGGATGCTGGAGTTTTTTTGCATGATCATGATGTACAATGAAATACAACCATGAATTGACGACTATCAAGTGTTTGTCTGAGTGTTAGTTGGTCTTCATCATAGCTTTGTTATTCTTCAAACTTGGATCTTGAAAGTATTTAATAAAAATACTATTTCAGCACTGGTTTATCTCTCTTGACTGGCTTATTTCATTTTGTTTTCTTCTTATCTAGATTTGATTGTCATCACACAACCATTTTTGTTCCTTTTCCAACAAATATCTCATTGGAAAATCTTTATCCCGAGACCAATCTGCCAAAAAAAAGTGTTGTGATTTTTAACTCAACTGTCTGACGCAACATACCTATACTGTCCAGGAAATAAATTCCTCCCTCAAATGACAACATAACCTTTTTTGGCCTGTGCATTTTTTATCTTTTCAGCCTGGATTTTGAGAACGTTTCATCCGCAGTCTGAACATGAAATCACCAAATTTGGAGGTCATGGAGATATGCAGCGCACGTTTCCAATTACATAACACTGCAACGTTTATTAGTCATGCTGAATACCTGCTCATGTAGTCCAATTTTAGGGAACTACTTTGTCTCGGCTGGCGTTTACACACTGCTTAATAAAGGAAAACAAGCGCACTGGATGAAACTGGACGGAGTTTCTGAGCTTGGCTGCTCTGAACACCAGCCGGCATCACAGCTGGCATAATATTTGCCCTCCATACTTGTCTGTCATCGCATAAAGTCAGATTAAGCCCTGAATAACGCTGCATATCCTCCAGGGCCATTCACATACACACAGGATAAAACAATCACTGCTGTGCATCGTGCGCTCTCACCACTCCAGCCTTTGTTCTCCTGTTTCAGCGCCACGCAGCGCTGTGACGTGTTGAGTAATGCTGCAGCCTTATTAGGTGTGTGTGTGTGTGTGTGATGTAGGGCAGCTCCCCCTGGTTCCTCTGCTTTCTGTGTGATTAATGAGGAGAGCTCACAGTGGTTGGTTAACTTTGACATTCACACTTTCTTTAAGACTTTAAAAAAGGGAGAAACTCTTGAGAGAATGTGTCTTGTTAGCCTCCTGACCTTTGACTTTCCAAGTCAATCAAAATGTGCAGAGATGTGAGGAATGAAGGAGCTTCCTGACTCTAAAGTGCTACTTTTGACTTTTTTGAGGTGTTAAAGGACAGGTTTACATTTTGTAATCTTTGGAAACATTTGTCCAAGCTCTAAGCAGGTACAGCACCACCTCATCCTTAAAGACACCCACATAATTGTTATAATTGTGACCCAGAGTAAATGTACACAATTGCACTTTCGTATACTTTCTGTTACGGAGACAGTGGTTGGAAGGCAGGCTCTTCCTGTTACGTTTAAATATTTAAAGGGGCCCTATAATGCTTTCTGGGGTTTTCCCTTTCCTGTAGTGTTATATGAGTTTAAGTGCATGTTAATGGTCTGCAAAGGCTAAAATCCCAAAGTGGGGTTTCTCTCCCACACACTCCCCCCCCCAGCAGAATAGAGTCTCTTCAATATGTTGCTGACGGTACATTGGTATTTTTTTCCGTTTTTTCTGGTTTATCCTCATTTCAAAAGGACTGAAATATTTTTCTGTTGGACAGTTTGTGTTTGGTCAGAAACTACAGTTGAGCTTTTTGTTGGATTACTTAATCAAATTACACACTTTATAGGATTTATGGGAGATGCTCTGTTGATAAGTAATGTAAAATATAATGTCTTTTAAAAAAAAAAATACCAGTACTTTCTATTTTGATACTTGTAATGCATTTAGCAGATAGTTTTGTATTTGGGAATTACCTACTCTCTTAAAAAACTTGAATACAATTCTGTTATTTGTCTAAACGGTGTAAATCTACTCAATATTTGTTCACAATATTCAGCCATGTCCCAAAAGCAGAGTCTTTTATGCTCATTATAAATCACTTATTCTACAGTTTTCAATAAAATGAGCCAATCCGCTGCAGCGGGACTTTCCTCTGATCCCCCAGTTTTCAGTCCAAACAAAAGAAAAGATTAACAAAGCTCAAGAGTGACTGAGAGCAGCAGCTAAGCAGATTTACTTTTCATTTACAATACAGCGTTTGTAAGCAATCTTTTCACTTACACTATGCATTACAGCGTTGCATATAACAAAATCACCCTCATTTTGAGGCTTTAAAGGAATCATTCACCAACAAATATGATCACTTTAATATCAATTACCCACCCAGTGCAATCCTGAAGTGGTGAAGAGAACTTTGCTTTTCTTGCAAACGAATATAGTAAAATAGCTTATTGGTATGCGTCTCCAAAGTTTATAAACCCTCAAATGGGCAAGCTCATATAAATAATTTCGAAAAGGAGTCTACTATTATCTAATGTCTATGGAACATTTCAATTTGTCTTCAAAATGTGACTTACTTTCAAGTATCTCTGCATCTCCTGTGATACATTGCACGAGATGCATATATTAAGGGTATACATTAATATATTATCAAATCCATATTTCATGTATTTTACACCCATACTACACCATTATTACACCCATACTACACCGTTATTACACCCATACTACACCGTTATTACACCCATACTACACCGTTATTACACCCATACTACACCGTTATTACACCCATCACCGTTATTACACCCATACTACACCGTTATTACACCCATACTACACCGTTATTACACCCATCACCGTTATTACACCCATACTACACCGTTATTACACGCATACTACACCGTTATTACACCCATACTACACCCTTATTACACCCATACTACACCATTATTACACCCATACTACACCGTTATTACACCCATACTACACCATTATTACACCCATACTACACCATTATTACACCCATACTACACCGTTATTACACCCATACTACACCGTTATTACACCCATCACCGTTATTACACCCATACTACACCATTATTACACCCATACTACACCGTTATTACACCCATACTACACCATTACACCCATACTACACCATTATTACACTGATTTGATTTACATATTAGAATAACATTACCCCTATGCTACACATTGACACATCCTGTCAAATGACTGTATCCCACAGGAGAAAGAAACCATTTAAAGGTTTAAAAAGTTAAGTTTTAGTGAAAATATTTTGGAAATATGAGCATAGGACTGCATAATTGAGATCTGTATCATACTGTGCAAATTGTGTTTAGTTTTTTATTAGGTTTTAACATTTTTGCTTTTGTTATCCACATTTTTCTGTGGACGAATAATTATTTTAACATAAGAAGACAGTTTATTCACGTGTATTATTTAATAATAAGAAAGAGAAGAGACACCAACACTGAGGGCTCACCAGGTATATGTTTTAATACTCAACCATGATTCAGCACATTACACTGAGGAGCAGCTGACAGGTGTAACACCAGGAAACTCTTCACACTGCTCCCTCAGACACACAGTATTTACATTAACCTACAGGATCTGCATGGTAACACATCAATCGTCAGGGAGGAAGGAGGTGTTAGATTAATGTACAGGATTATAACAGCAGACAGGTTGGAGAAACAGCAGCTGCAGGCTACAAGATGCTTCACAATGGTTCACAGTACATCAAAGCACAAGTCCTTACACTTATAGCAACAGTATAAAAAGAAGTATCAGGGCCATGTTATCCAGCAGGCGGGGCCCCGTGAAAAAATAGAGCAATGTTGCCATCTTCTGGTTGGATGGCACATCCGCTCGCAGAATAACAGACAACATTTAACTTCGAGAGATCGGCTATCTAATTCAGTTAAGAGAGAACGCAGTAACACAGAATATCTAATCTCAGGAGGAGAGCTATCTATTTATCTATCTATCTATCTATCTAGAACCTTCTGCTGGAATCATACAAAAAGATATTTAAAGACCCGAAAGTCATCTTACAATGGCTTTCAAAGGAGAGAAGTGTCCTGTACAGTTTTAAAGGACCACACCGATGTTTTTGCAAGTTTTTATCTATAACTAAAAATGACCGACACTTGATATAATTGCTGACAACCATTTGGTAGGTTTTTTTTGAGCTGCCATTGTTTCTATAGTTTTCCCTTTGGAATTGAAATCAATTAGCTTGAGTGAGTTGAGTATTCCATCACCATGTCTGCAAGAAGTCTTTTTTTTCCCATTACTGTTGCGAGGTAATGCAGCTGAATTGATCTGAGAAGGTAAGCACTGCGGGACCTCTCAGCATTAATGGGGCTCTGACAACAGAAATAATGCAGATTTAACATTTATCGTGATGGATTTAACAGGTTTTCGTTGTGAAATCAATGAAAACCAACAGCTTCCAGGAAAGAAAATCCTCACATTTATGATGCTTAAGTGCGTGAGGCTCTCCACAGTACACCATCAGCCACTTTATAACGAAACCTCCATTATAAAGGGGTTTTAAACTATGTTGGCTATGCCTTTATCGATGGTTTGTATTGCTTTACCACTCAGGTAGAAAACCTCCTGAATAATTACTCAGTGTCTTTCTTTCTGATATCAAGCCTCCCTTTATAAATGCTAAGAAGTCCTTAAAAACTAAGTTGTGTTAGCCAACAGCAGAAGTGAGACCTTATTATAAACCTGCTCTCTTTAAATGCTGATCTTGTATTTGTTAGTTCTTCATTAATAAACACTTTTAACCTTTTAAAACAAGTGTTCCTTATTAATAAGCAGCACCCATTACGTAGGTACAGCACAAATGTAATTAACCTTATAGTTATAAATAGTCAACAGTAGACACATACATCATTGGAAATGGGGATAAATACACTAAAACATGAAGAATCACTGGTATGGTCCTAAGATAAATAGCTTAGTCGTGGGTCTAAACAGCACTTTCATCAGTTTAGGAAACAGACAACAGCCTGAAGAGACGAGCCCTGCGGGAAAAAAGCCCATATCTGAGTTTCATCTATAATGTTAGAGGGACAACAATAACACAGTCAGCCTTTATTCTAGATGTTCTGGTGGTTAGTTAGTTGATTTCCGTCACTAAACAGACAAAAGACGCACAATAATAGGTGAATTGTTAGCATAGAGTCTCGTGTGACCTTCAGAAATATCCCCGGAATCTTTAGAACACCTTAAAATACATGCCATGCTGATTTTTTTGATTTTGGGGTATCAGTGAAAGGCCTCGATCAGCATGCCAGGCTCAACCTAAACGTCTTTGTTCGGCCTCTCGTCGGGCTGTAACTCACATGTAAAGCAACTCAAACCCACCCAAACACACTCAGCAAGGTCTGCCCACACACACACACACACACACACACCGCTGAGTTCAGATCGGACATGTTTGCACTGACCTAAGTTAGAGGCATCTTTCTTTTCTTTAATGTTTACTTCCTGTAACTCTCCTCCTCCTCCTCAGGCGCTCACATGGTCAGATGGTCAGCTTCACTCAGACCAGGATCTGTGCGTCTGTGTCATCCCCTCCGTGGTGTGTGTGTGTGTGTGTGTTAACGTGCTGCTTGGTGTGTGTATGATGAGTGTGTTTCTTAGTAATATCAATGATTTCATTTGTTTCCTGTTGATCGTGTGTGTGTTTGTGCACGTGGGAGTGCTCGCTCTTGCCCTCGCTGTGTGTGTGTGTCGGGTCACTGTCAGCATGTGTGAGATCTTGTTGTGTGTCTGTGTGTGTGTGCGCCTCCTCTGGGTGTGTGTCGGTGACTTCCTCGATCCAGCTCTTGAAGCGGCTGACTCGAGTGTACAGCGACGGGGAGGATGGGTCGGAGCAGCCGTTACCCCCGGCGACGACCCCGGTGAGGAACCATCGACCGGACTCCCCCTGACACACCAGCCCGCCTCCGGAGTTGCCCTGACAACCGTTGTCGTGGAGGAGGCTGGTGTCTGGAGGGCTGCCGGCGCACAGGGTGCCGTGGCTGGAGAAGCTGTCGCCATAGCGCTTCTTACATTGCCATGACGACATCAGAGGGACCCAGGATGCAAGAACTGAGTCTGAGAGAGAGGAGGGAGGAGATTATATAAATGAACAATTAGTTGATTAATTTCTAAGTTAATCAATAACAATGTATTGATTACATCACATGTGACTGTTAATCAATCGTTTCAAAAGTGCAAGAAGTGCATTTGTTATATCTAATTAACAAACTTAAATCATTAATAGAATCTGACAGTGTTGTTTTTCTGTTATGATGTCTGTGTGTCATAGTGAGGATAAAACTGTCATAGTATATCATTTATTTTCTATTTTAATCACAGTATTAGCATCGTAGCATTTGTTGATTAGCATTAAATACAGCACAGCTGATGAGGTTATCAGGGGATAAATTGGGATTTTGCCATTTCTTTGCAATCTTGCTACAGAAAAGTGAAAAGTAACTACAAAGTGTACCGATCGACATACTATACTTTGTCGTTTTTTCTGACATTTTCGACGTACTGCATTATGTCGTTTTTTTTCAAAATGTTCAACTTACTATACTTTGTCATTTTTTCTTTTCTTTGAATGTTTTTAAACATACCATACTATGATGTGTTTTTGAATATCTTCAACATACTATACTATGTAGATTTTTACTGAAATGTTTGACATACTGTGCTATGTAGTTTTTTGACATACTCTATGTATATTTTAAAATAAATAAATAAAACATTTCATATTTTATACTATACAAAGGCTTTTTTAAAGATATTTTCAACATAATTTACTATCATTTCTTCGACATGGTATACTATGACTTTTTCTCTGTATTTTCAAGAAAGTAGACCATCATTTTTTCACCATGTTCAGATATACTTTTCCATTAGTTTTTTCATATTTTTAACCAAACAATAAAGTATTTTTAAGATCCACAGAGCCAACCAACAGAAGCAGGTCATGGCTGATGTCTGACTGTTATTTAATTAATGCTTCATTTGATACACAGCAGCATTTTCTATGAGTGACATTTGAAACCCTTTTAAAAAAAAGATATACATTGTATTATTTTATATTAAAAGAGATATGACTGAAGTACACTTGAGAGGAAAAACCCATACCTGGTCCTGTCAAACCAGCGGTAACTATGACAACGCAAGAAGAAGGAGGAATCCCTCCTGATGAAGCGTCTGCAGCTGGGAGGCATGCTGCGTTGGTGTTGGGGTCGAACGTCAGGCAGTGGCCCTTGGTGCTGGGAAGCTTCAGCAAAGCCAGATCGTGACCTCCACTCTGACCTTTGAACTTCCTGTGGACCACCACCTGCTGCGGAGTGAGGGTCTGCTCCGACGCCCCGACGCGCACCACGTACCTGGAGGGGTCGCTGCCCAACCTGCAGGGGGGGGGGGGGGGGGAGGGTGGAGACAAGTGTTGGTGCGTTATGACTTCTTCTCACTGATTCTTTGTATAGATTTGCAGTCCGGCGGTGGTCTCACCTGCTGACACAGGAGGCGGAGGTCAGGGCCCAGCAGGGGCTGATCAGTGTGCCACTGCAGAGGGGGCCGCCATCTTCTTGAGAGTGGAGCCACACCGACACCCGCCAGGGCCACGAGGTGCTGACAGCCAATGGGAGGAGATTTGAATCAAAACGTTATCTAACCAAAGACCAGGCCAAAATGCAGTTACATTCTGGCATTTTTTTTTTTTTTGTCTTAAGATATGATAAGATAAGAAGATAAGAAATACTTTATTGATCCCAACTTGGGAAATGTTTGCGTTGCAGCAGCATAAAAAGATATGGCATTGTACAATACAAATTAAAAACTAGAAATAAACATTCCAAAATGTAAACATCACAATAGAAATAAATTAGCATTAGAAAAAGAAGTAGAAAATATACAGGTTGAATTACAAATGTACAGTAATACAAAATATAAAGTAGGATATTATATATACATAAGTATGTGAGGAATGGAATATTAAATATTAGATTGAATATAAATGTTCCCATCCTTTATAGGAGTAACTATAACATAAAGCAATTTATATTTCTTATTCTGAAAATTGAATTAAATTAAAATATAATATAGACTCTTTTACTGTGGAAATGTTGTACTGTGTGTTCTGTATTCACACTTGCTACTACAAGTCCTGACTGTCTTATGTCACCAGGACAGAGTTTCAAATTTGGATGTTTTGTACCTCCACACTTTGTCCTATATCCTACCTGAGCATGTTTCCCTCCCCCTGGCTCTCCCTCTTGCTCTCCTCCTCCCCCAGCTTCCTCAGCCCACAGCTCAGCTCCCGAGGCTTGGCCCCCGCCGCTGACTCCCTCGGGGGGGCGTCACACTTCACCCCCGCATCCACCCTCCGCCTGCAGCTCTGGGTGCTCTGGCCCAGAGAGGGACACTCCCCCAGGAACTCCTCCTTCCCCGTGCACCTCACCTGGTCCAGGTGGATCGGCCCCTTGCCCTGACCGAACCCCCCCGCTGCTACTGCTCCTAGACTGAGGGGGAGAAAGAATGTTGGTGAGATTAACTAAATAACAATGATTAAAATGCATATTAATGTACAGTCAATTCTGCAAGTCATTTTCATACGATGTGGAAGGTTAAGTTAATACAGTCCTAATATTTTGATCAGGTATTATTACCCCATTAATGTCAACATATTAGCATTTTTTCATTCAAATATTGCACTGATAATTTATTGATCTCTAAGGACCTGGCTAGAGGAAAAAAAGTAATTATTTATAAATCTGCAATTCAATTCATTAAGTCTAAGTGTTGAGAATGAACTTTCAGTATGAGGTCCAGGCATAAGAAAAACGAAATATCAAAGAAAGATGTTTGTGTTTTTGCATTTTGAGAATAAACTAGAAATGAATCAAACTACTAGCATTAGCGCATATACCACAGGTTTAGCTTTATTCTCAACATTTATACTATATTGTTGAAATGCCAGAAAAAACAACTCTATTATGCTCTAACCATATTGTTACCAAAAATATAAAATTACTATTACTACTTTTAGTTTGACTATTGGCTTTAATATGTTTATTTCTTTGAATTAGCCGTTTATGACTAATATTACCCACTTATACAGACATTATAAAAACTAAGCTTCCCAGTTATTCCTTCAGTCATTTGGAAGGTATTACTTCATTATTACCTATAATTATCAAACTAATACTCCACTATAACCCACTGTACCGGTAATTATAAAACTATTCATGTCTGTTATGTGTGCATAAATATGTTCTTTCTATAGGTGTCAAAACTAATCCCGGCTAATCGCTAAGGTAACAGATGGGCAAGTACTTATAACTGTCTACGTATGTACTTAGTAGATTGGATTTTTCTTGCGATTTATGATATAGATTTGACTACATTTGTTGATGTTTTGCGTTCAATGTAGGCCTGTTTAATATTGATCTTGATATTTGGTGTTCATTTTCATAGATGCTTTGTCCTGTTGCACAGATACTGTACATAGATAGCTGTGTGAGTGTGAGGATCTTTTGTCTGTTGATTCATGCATTTAAATACTAACCTGTGTCCGAGCTGTCTGCACACCACGGCTGCATTCAGGTCGTTCCAGCCTGAGTCACAAATACTTCCCCAGTCACCATGGAGATACACCTCGACTCGACCCTCCTTTCTGCTGCTGCCACCCACCAGACGCACCAGGGGACCTAACGGGAGAAAAAAACACACATCCCTGATTAATATTCATGTGGGTGCACCTACATACTCCAGTCAACAGTCTGCTGAGAGTTATGTCCGCTGGCAGAGGTAAATGTCATCTGGTGCCTGGTGCCTCTTTATTCTGCTGCTATTCTCATTCTAATGGAGTGTGTGTCTACAGGAGGCGCAGTAAACACCTCTTTATTCTCTCTGCTGTCAACATGTGGCATTTAAAGTCTCTGGACATAGAAAAACACTGGAGTTTTCACACTGATAATCATACAGTGGCACTAAAGGACACTTCAATCTCTCAGAGGCCAGACAGAAACATTATTTGCATCTTTGTCGATTAGCCATTTAAAGCAAATGTGTATTAGGTTGAGTCTACTGCTGAAAGAGTTGTATTAAGTAAACAGTTCACAGCTGGCCTGAGACCAGCACTCTGCAGGGACAGCTTGCCCTTTTGGTACTAAATTAATGGCAGGCTCCAAACTTCTGCAGTGCAGCGGTCCTTTTGTCTTCCTACTCTTTCCAAATGAACATAACATGTGACATAGTAGTAGTAGTCTGGTGTACTCTCACACAACATTGAATCAAAGTCAAATGTGCCTTTTTAATTATCACCTTGGTACATAATAATAATAATACATCTTTTTTTGACAGACTATACTACGACTTTTGTGATATTGATTACGGCACACTATACAATGATTTTTTTGAAACCTTTGTTAGGTCATACTTAAATACTATGAGTTTTACATGCTTAACAATGACTTTTTCACAACACACTATACTATGTATTTTTGTATTGTACTATATTTTAATCATTTGATAATTGTTTTATATTATATACTTGAACTCTTCTTTGTTTAGATACATTTAGATCAGGGCTGTCCAAACTACGGCCCGGGGGCCGAATGCACATTTTGAATCAGCCCTCGCAAAATTAAAAAAGTATAATGGAGTCTGGCCCACAAATGAAATTGGTGTTTGTCTTGTATTGTACTTCTTAAATATAGATGGAAACATATATTACACAGTAGTATTAATGTGTCAAGAAGCCCACTCAAATAAATTCAGTCAATTAAAACTGAAAACAAAAAGCCAAATAACTTATTTACATAACAAGCTTGAAATAAACCCTTCCTATTTGCTCTTATTATAAGCAATCTGAGGCTCCTGTTTTAAGGAATGAGCTGAAAACAAAATAAATGAAACCCTATGGAGAGCTGTGATGTCGGCTGTTGTTTTTCTTAAAGCATATTCAAGTATCAAGCATCATTTACCTACTTTTGATTGATTTAGCTGACTTATGACTTTCCTTATGAGGTCATATACCTCACCTCTAGTGAGGGGCCCAGACCTTTGTATATCTTTCTGTAAGTGGCCCTCGGTGAAAAAGATTTGGACACCCCTGATTTAGATGAACACTAAGCTTGAACTTTTCTCATCACATTTTTTTTTATACTATACTATCCCTTTTTATGTCATTTCCCAGGACATACAATACTATGACTTTTCAACAAGTGTTTGTGTAGTGATGGCGCTGAGACCATGAATAACGTTCAATAGAGGCAGATTTCAGGACAACAGAAAATGAAGAGGTGATTTATTCTAATCAGCACCCATATATATAAAACAATATGCAGTCAGGCGTTGTTCACCCTCGTCTCGTACCTGTGGAAGGTGCGATGACCGGCACCTGGTTGGTTTCTTGGCTGGGTCGTTTTCTGCAGCGGACCCCGACGTCCTCGCTGTGGGAGCAGTCGGTCCGGCCCCAGATCCCGTGCGGACAGTCCAGCAGGGATGTCTCGGACCCCTCACAGTGGACATCGTCCAGGAGGATCAGACCCACGCCCTCGCCAAACATCCCGTCAGATACGACCTCCGCGTGACCCCTGAAGGAGGAGGAGAAGTCATACAGATACTCAACACAACACATGGGATAAAACTGATGCAAAGTTACACAACAAGAAGTGTGTTCACCTCATGAGGTCAAATGTATCACATCATTTACCTGAATTCTGGTATGATTTAGTCAAAGATTACATTAGAATAATATAATGATGACATTATTAATACTAGTTGAGCTTTTGCAGGTGACTAATAATGTAATTTTGGTTGCTAACCTCCACCCTGATTTTATGTTTTCAATTGAGTTTGTTTGTCTATTTTTTTATCAGCAAAAACATTAAAAAAACACTGGTCTGATTTTCATGTTACTTGGTCGAAGGGTGTAGAATTGGCCGAGGAAGAACCCATCGAATGTATGATTGGATCCGAGTAAAACATTTTTAAAAGTGATTCATCGGTGTGCATCTCTCCGTACCTGTAGCCCAGCTGTCTGCAGACCACCTCCGCATGCTGCTGGCTCCAGTGGTCGTCACACACCGTCCCCCAGTCCCCGCTGTGGAAAACCTCCACCCGCCCCTCCCAGGGACTGTCTCCTCCAACCAGGCGCACCACCCCGTCTGAAACAGATTCATATTGAGGCAAAGTCTTGGGACTGTAAAAGGGATTCATGCGGTTACACTCGACTCAAAAGATCCTTAATGCAACTTTGAGGCAAGATAAATGTTTTATAGATGCAAACATGAATGTATCATTTTCAGATGAATCATTCATGGTGCTCTGCTGAATACTAGCTGCATGTCATGCCAGTACACATGTTAGTCCTCAGTTCCCATGAATCCTGGTTCTGCTCGTCACACAGAGGATGTTGCTGCTTCATGCTGTAATGATTTATTGATGTTCAGCGGCTATAAATAGCAGCTTCAAGCCTCTCAGTGTACATCGGTCTATGTGTGTGTGTGTGTGTGTGTGTGTGTGTGTGTGTGTGTGTGCTGTACATGTACCTGTATACGGGCTGCAGGAGACCCCAGCATCCTCCATGTGGTCACAGTTGTGCTGCTCCCAGTCGCCGTGGGGACACTGGTCCAGGAAGAGCTCGTTTCCTGTGCACTTCACGGCATCCAGCAGGATCGGGCCGGACCCCTGACCGAAGTGAGCCCACGACCAGGCCTTCGCTACGCCCCTACAACATATGAGCACATTTTTTCATTATATTTTTTTTACTGTATGATGGTGCAAAATGAAGAGTTAAAGGATCATGGAAGTCATTAAATGTCATCTTTAGGAGAACATGAATTTCATACAGTAGCATCAAATCGTTTTCAATACTTAAAATAAACCCACACATTTCAACCTCAGGGTGGCACTAGAGTCACGGGATCATCAAAGTCTTTATGATTGATATATGACGTTGATAATATACCTGCTTATTCACTAGAAATAAATAAGTAGCTGTAGTGTTGCCCAGTTCCTACAAAACAAGACATAGCAAAAAAGTAAAATAAATACTCTCAAAATAAATCAAACCATCCTCATAAATCATGAAAAGCCCCTACTAGGATGTTCATGTGGAGATTAATTATTGATGCTAAATGCAACATGAAGCACTTCTGTGTGTTTTGCGTGAATCCATGCCTTTCTGCTCCTGTGTCGGCTACAGCTGGAATTCATATTACCCTTTCCTTCATATTACCCTTTCCTTCCACTCCCACGTCAAGTCTGTGACCAAATCGGCCTTTTTCCATCTAAGGAACATTGCCAGACTCCGACCATCACTCTCGGAGTCGGTTGCCGAAACCCTTCATGCGTTTGTCACCTCCCGCTTGGACTACTGCAATAGTGTCCTGTTTGGGGTTCCCAACAAAACCCTGGACAGGCTCCAGTATGTTCAAAACTGTGCTGCTAGGGTACTCACAAATACAAAGCCGTGGCAGCACATCACACCCACCCTCATCCACCTCCACTGGTTGCCGGTCAAATCCCGCATATCATACAAAATCCTCCTCCTTACCTACAAGTCCCTCCATGCCCATGCCCCCCAGTACCTATCGGACATCCTCCACCCACATGCCCCAGCCCTATTCTTCTTTGTTAAGCGACCTTGGGTCCCATGAAAGGCCCTATATAAATCCAAGCTATTATTATATCTACTGTCAACACACAAGCTTCTTCAAACATGTTATTTATATTATAAATATGGAGCTTTGGAAGGAATTGTAGGCAATATGGTAAAAAATAAGAAGGGATAAGAAGATAATTCTGTCATTTGTGTTGTTACTCGTGTCATGTTGTTGCAGAATTTTTAAGGTACAGTAAAATAAATTAAATATATGTTTTCATGTCTTGTGTGTAAGTTGATCGGATATCTCTTGGTATGAGCCAAATAATATTGTTGAAAAAATTCTCATTTATTTTGTGATTCATTTGTGATCTTTGGGGCATATCAATTCAAAAAAAGTGATTTGGGTTTACTAGCTAACCTCACATATCATAATAAAACACTGTTTACTGTTATCTTGTGCAGTAGTAGAATAATATCATAGCAGGAGTTGGCAAAATATGAGATTGTTAAAAGTGTGTAACTGTTTAACACACATGCATGGCGCAGTGAAAGAAAAACTATTCATGTGGGATAAAAAACAAATCTCCTCATTTGTCTTTGAGTGTCAAAACTGTGTGTGTGCAGCTGTGAGAGAACCTGCACATCAGCACATTTATTATTCAGAAGCACAAACACAGCTGGTGAGATGTCCCACTGTGTTAGAGGAGATGAAATGCAACCTAATGTTGAACATGGAAGGAGTAATATTTCTCTTCACGGCTTCATCGTTCGTTTGAAAGCTGTCAGGGATGTTACACCTCTGCAGGGGATACACTGTGTGTGAGAGGAGGGGAACATCTGCACACATTCAAACACAATCTACCTCAACAGACAAACTTACGGTTTGGGTTTTTTTTACTAGGAAAATACCTCCATGTTTGATTCTTATGAGAATAAGAAGTCAGTGTGGGTCAGTCCAAGGCTCAATCCTGCCCTACTCTTATTTGATCTTCAAATGCAGGCTTCAATTAGCAACAACATTCGACACATGTTCATTTAGAGGATGTTATACATGCAAAGCATCTGTCCGTTTCTATGGTGACATCTGTTTCCTGTTCATGGGAGCATCTGTGTCTTGTACTTTTACATGTTTTACTTATCCCTCCTGATTAAAAGGGTAAGGCTGGTTATAATCTATAATTGTATTGTCAACTACTTCAATGGAAAGACAAAGAAAACTAAGAATGTATCCTATAAGGGGAATATTGCAAAGCCTTTTCCTTTGTGACTCACAGCTCCAATTGTTGTCCAAAAACTATTAAAAACCCAGAAATGAGTCACACTGTTGCACTGCGTGACTTGTTCCTTCATCACGATGAACAATGGCAGTGCAGTTTATATTGAGTCAATCCCCCTCCATACACTGTCCTGAGAGTGTGCGGCGCCTCTCCTTTATGACGTGTCAGTAATGAGGTGACACGTAGCACAACAGCAGCATTAATACCTCCATTAAAGTGGACATATAGGCCTACTCTTAAACTATATTAAAAAACAGATGCGTCAGAAGGCCTCAAAGGGGTCTCCGGTACATTATCATACACTCCTACGACAAATACCCCATCACCAATGTCTCAAGTGTGTGTCTGTGTGTGTGTGTGTGTGTGTGTGTGTGTGTGTGTGTGTGTGTGTGTGTGTGTGTGTGTGTGTGTGTGTGTGTGTGTGTGTGTGTGTGTGTGTGTGTGTGTGTGTGTGTGTGTGTGTGTGTGTGTGTGTGTGTGTGTGTGTGTGTGTACCAACCTGCTCACTAGATATCACAACCCTCCAATTTCATCTTCATCTACATACAGATTTCTTTTTAAAACCTTGTTTGTGTGGACAGGATTGATTTGAGAACAAAGGCTGTTTTCAATATACAATCATTGTGTGTGGACTAAAGAGGCATTTCACTTTAGTCACATGGTGGCACGATCTGGAGCCCAAAGTGTCACTCTGCAGGAACAGATCTTTTGACATCTGCTCAACCTCTAGCTTCACCCATTTGATATTTTACACTTTTGATCCAACCAAAGGCAAAATAATCCCCACCAGAGTATCTAATTGTGTGTTTATCCGCCACTGAAAATAGGCCCCAATAAATGCAGTGTCCATGAGTTTGAGGATGTGGTCTTTACAGTATATAACAAAGTATATATACATTATTTATATATATTTCGGTCCCAATTATTTAAAATGTCAGTTCTCTCTGTTTTAAAAAATTAAACTATATTTCACCTGTGAGCTACGGACAGAGTGGAGGATTCAAAATGGATTCAAAATGGATTAATACATCTTAACTTGGTGTGAAAAATCCTATTTACGTACCCGAATCCCAGCTGTCTGCACGCCACCTCAGCATCTCTGTCGTCCCACTGGTCGTCGCAGATGGAGCCCCACCTTCCTGTGTGAAACACCTCCACCCGACCTTCAAAGTCTTCCTCGCCTCCGACCAATCGCAGCGGAGGTCCACTGCCTGAGAGAGGATGTAGAAATATCCCCATGTAGGTCAAACAGCATCCATCTCCCTCTAAATATATATATATATTTGAAGTGAATCCTCCTTTATTTGCATGACTGTAATGAAGTACATTGTTAACAAAGCAGGAATACATTAAATACTACCGTATAGAAAAGTATAAATACATTTCCTTTTTGAATAATTCTCACAGAAATACAGATAAATCCCTCCCCCGTGTGTGTGTGTGTGTGTGTGTGTGTGTGTGTGTGTGTGTGTGTGTGTGTGTGTGTGTGTGTGTGTGTGTGTGTGTGTGTGTGTGTGTGTGTGTGTGTGTGTGTGTTGTGTGTGTGTGTGTGGTGGGGGGTATTCAGGGTCTGGTTGCCATGACACTGTGGAAGTCACACTGACCTTCCGGTGGTGCACACACCACTGCTGCCTCGTTTCCATGGCTACAGTCGCCGGTGACGAATGTCCGGCCGCGGCAAGTACTCAGAGTGTTCTCGTCGCCGCGGCAACCCAGACGCTCGTAATGGAAGAGGCCGGAGCCTGAGCCGAACTGAGAGCGTTGCACCGCTGATCCAATGTCCCTGATAACAAACAATAACAGCATCACTACAAAAGCCCTGGTGGTCCAGTTTCTGATCTAAATGATTTCCTCTCATGTGTTTATTACTTAAAGGTCCCCTATTATACTCTTTTTCAACAATATATTATAGGTCTCAGATATATACAAAACATGTCTCTGAAGTGTTTGGCTGAAATACCAAACAGATCACTGTAGCACGCCATATACCCTTCTGTTTCAGCCCTGTTCCAAAAGTGCTGATTCTGTGTCTGTAGCTTTAAATGCTAATGAGATGCTTCTGGCCACGCCCCTCTGAGAAGTGATTGGTTTAAAAAGAACACAATGGTTTTCTAGGGGGAGATTCAGGTGATAAGGTGCGGTTACCTTGGTTGGTTATTGGCTAATGGTTGCAAAACCCGGAACACCATTGTGACATCACAAAGTGGCCCAAATCTGATCAGCTCGTTTTCAGATCAGGTTTTTATATCGATGGTTTAGGACAAAAAGAGAGGGGTTCTTTTTTCCTGAAACTTTCAGAGTCTCTTAACACAGAGTGGGATACATATGTATGTTTAAAAGACATGAAGAAGTGGATTTTGCATGATAGGTGACCTTTAAGAACAGTTGAAAAAAGGATTTGCCAAAATCATCTTTCAATAAAATAATTGAATAATGGATCCAATCTCTATCTCAGGTGCAGGTTAACAAACATTCTTCTCCAACTTCATAATATTATGAATATGAATGACCTCCCTGATCTCTATACAGATAATGTTGGTGCATTGGAGTTAAGTTATGTGTTTATAAAGATCTCTCTTGTTACTGGACAGGTTGAAAAAAAGGTATATATTTTGGTACATGAAGACAATCAGGCAGATCTCCAGGAGTATATGTATGGGTGATTTTGCTGTGAAAGAAAAGTTTGAAATGCCCAATCCAAATTGTTTGTTTGTGTTTTATTCCCAGAGAATTGCCACCATTTTTTTCGACGGTTACTATTCTCACACACATGCACGCATTTCTACTGGGTTTTTTACACAGCAGCCCATGTCTTTCGGTCCCCTACAGCCCCTCCCCTGTACTGTGAATATGCATTGTGCATTTCTGTCAGAACGGGATCGGCTGTATATTTTCACTACTGGTTTAAAACAACAGCTCAGGCCTGCCGGAATGAGTGTTTAATACAGTAGAAGAAATAGTGGTACTCAACAAAATGTGAGGACGAGATACATTTCTCCGCCTGCGTCTCATTAATTATGACAGCACAGTTCGAGGAAGGACAATGGAGCACTTATGAGTTAGAAAACCTTTTAAAAATGTGTTTCAGTAATCAAATTATGAGCAACAACATTTCAAATGTAGCTTTGATATTATCTTTAACTACATAATGAACATACCTAATGAAACTTCTGTAAAAACAAAACATGTCTTCACTTCTTCAACTGTACGGCGTAATGTGCGGCGTCGTTATGCAGTTTTTTTCCTAACTTGGTTTGAGCGATAAAGATAATTGCAGTCACTATTATATAATTGATATAGGCTATTTAAAAATCATGATTTGTTTAGGATCTCCTGAGTCACGCTATTGACAATTCTCTTAAAAACTGTGGTCTGCAGTGTACTGTAGTAGCCTCTTGTGGCCTAAATGAGTATTACAACAACAAATACCCCTGTTTTCAGAGATGTAAGACAGCGAACTTAGTAAAAATCCCCTGCCAAAACTTTATTTCACACCTGTTTTACAATATTGATTTTAAGAAACGCTTTCTCCTACCCGAGGCCCAGCTGCCTGCAGATGACACTGGCGTCTCTGTCGGTCCAGTGGGAATCACACACCGCCCCCCACTGGCCGTTCAGGTACACCTCCACACGGCCACTCCCAGAGGCCGAGCTGCCAACCAGACGCGCCGCACCTGAGAAGTGAAAAACAGACGAGACAGTTTAATAAACACGATTTTGGGGGGCCGCAAAACAAGCTGAGAACACACATGACATTTAATATTACTCTGCTTTGGCAAATATATTAGAAAGCAATGTTCAATTAACACAGCCAACAAAGATAGGAAAACTTGAAGGTGAGTTTTAGGTCTATGTACAGTATTTAATCTTCTTTTAGTTCTGTTTTGGTCTACGTTAACTATTGAGGGTAATATCTGGCCATTTAGCTGCTAAATACTCTACTATGTTCACAAGCAAGTCATTATGTTTGTCTCTCTGCCACTCAATGCTAACCCCTCTGAAACTTGAGACGGTAAAATATACTCTTAGAGGCTCTGTAGAAAGTTTATATAAGAAATGGCAATGTTTGATCGATTATTTCAACAACCTACCAACACTCCCAACCCAATAGCGGGAAATAATTTCTTTTCTTTTTTTTTTTTATATATTGTTTTTTGTCACTGTGTTTTTATTTTTTATATCTGAACGTGGAATCAATGTGTTTTTTAATTAAACTATTCATGGTGGGGTGGGAGGGGAGGAGATGGTTTGTTCTGAAAATGGATGAAGATCATTATCTCAATTGTGACCCTGTATGATTGTGCGTGTTCCATATTAAAAAAAAGGTTAATTTTAATTAATCGGAACTACCTGTAATGCATTTAGAAATATAACAAATATATTTGTATATATTGTAATATATTTTTTGATAATGTCTTTTGTTGATTATCTGTGTTTTTTCTAAATTGTGTGGCAATTTACTGTATAACTTGTGCTCTAAAAACAAAGCGTATTATTCTTATGGTTATTATTATAAATTGTCGTGGTCAGTCGCGTCCTGGTGGTCCGGGGTCGTACCCTGGTGGCAGTCGCAGTAGGCCCATCCGATGGCTCCAGAGTTTTGTCTGAAGAAGCACCAGGGGTTGGACTCTCGGTCGGGGTTCCTGCAGTAGCTGTGGTCCCCCAGCCCCCGGCCCGGGTACTGCATGACGTAGTCTGGAAACTCGGTCCACTTCAGACAGGGGGCGCCAGAGTCCGTCTGGGACACGGTGCCGTTGTAGTATCCCAACTCTGTGAATCCCTCAGAGCAGGACAGAGGCACTGCACAAAGAGAAGGGGGAGGGAGGGGAGAGAGCGTTAATGTGGAGGAAGGAGAATGAGATAAGGGGGATTTGGGTCAGGGTGGATAATGTGAATAAAAGGGGAAAAGTTTGGGGGAAGTGAGGGTAGAAAGAGGAGTGGAATTGCTCTTATTCAAGTCCCATTATCCCCATGTCTGTATTTTATCTGAGAATAAAGGCTTACATGGATGATGCTCATATGCTGTCCACTATCACAGCAGGACCCTTCCTAATGCATTTACCCGGCTGATCTACGTTGAACTGGTGAAATGTCCTTAAACCCGCTCTTACTTCACATGGTAGTGATCACAAGTAATCTTCTCTGAGAAGGACGAGTGAAGCTCAGACAGACTGAGAGGGAAACTGCTGACATCAAAGTGAAGCGGAATCAGGCCCCAAAATATAGAGCAGGTTATAAACTGAGGCTGTGTAAAAACGTACATTAATGAAAAGGAATTAACACATAAAAGTACTATACACACTAATGTGCCCAGAGGTAGTTTTGACTAGATTCATAGAAAGAGGGCCATCCTCTTTCTTAGACACAGAACATCTGTATCCTTGTTTAAAGGGTGTTTTTATTATGTAAATGATGATGCCCCATACTTTAGGAAAATCCATCTATTTGTTCAAGAAAAGCCAAAAATACCTGCTGACAGCAAAGGAGGTACAATAAGAGAGCCACCAATGTCATTACAAGAATGATGGACTTTGGACAATATGCCTATAAATGTGGTGTGGAAATGGGAGTTGTTAACATGCCTTAGGTTGGAGAGGTTGACGTGTATTGTTAAAAGCAAGTGAAAAGAGTTTTTGTATTATTATTATTGACTGAAAATAAAATGCACATTATATATATATATATATAAATATAGCATAAGGGAATATAAATTGTAATGTTTTTATCTGTACACTTTGTATTGTACTATTTGTTTTATTATTGTATTCATTTTAATTGTATCTATATATTTGTCTTTATTGAAACGTCTGTGTATGAGTGATTTGGTTGGACAGGCGTTTATTTCTATACTGATTTTATTGGCAATATGATAGAAATCTCAACAAACCAAGATTTTTTTTTAAATGTTATCCGTCTTTTTTATTGCTCTCACTTCATCCTTAATCCTTCCTTCCCTTATTTGTTCATTTTTTTCTTGCGTCCTTCCCTCTTTCTTGATTCCTTTCATTACCTTTATTAATGGATCCCCACAATTAACCGTGAATGTTAATTATGAATTTGTCCCGTGTGCATACGTTCTCTGAAGGATTTGAGTCTTTCTTTGCACATACTGAAGCCCCAGAGTGTTCTTTGAGGCTAAGCGGCTACTACACTTTGATTAATGGCAGCGGTTTCTCGGCAACCAGCAGCGGTCTTATCTCCACAACACACACAGCTTGGCCGAACATTATCTACACAGTGCAACCCTCACGCCACCTCACACACACACACACACACACACACACACACACACACACACACACACACACACACACACACACACACACACACACACACACACACACACACACACACACACACACACACACACACACACACACACACACACACACACACACACACTGGAGGAAGATAAGAGGAAGAGCAGTAGGGGGAGCAGTGAGAGACTCTGAGAAATCAATCAGGCAGAAATGTACTGAACAAAAACAGAAATCTATCCTCAAACAATAAATAATGTGGTGCACACTCGGGGCCGAAGGCAACCCTCAAAAAATCCTCTGACTTCATAAGGACAAAAACCGTGCCTGTCCCTTTAAGAAGCATGACACAGGAAGAAAGTGAAAGCATTCAGGCCTTTTCTGGGAAACAACCAGCAGCTCCATATTTCTCCTAGCAGACCAAAACCAGCACATGTAAGTAGTCATTACTCAGCCAAACCTTTATTATAAAACATAGGGAGTGGATTATATGTTGTGTGAAGTTTGTATTTAAAAAAATGTCACTATGAAAATAATAGATTTTATTTTGTTTCTGAATCTTGCAATGCTTTCATGAATATTATTGCATGATATTGAAATGCTTTTTTCAACTGCTGTTTTTTAAAGTCAAACATTTACTTAGAACTTCTTAGCTGTGAGCTTTAAAGCTTATTTGGATAACAATAACATATAGATAGTCAAAACTCTATATATGCCAAATATAGGTTAAAAATGTAAAACTATATAGGACTTATTTGAAGTCCTTCTCTCTTCTTATTCTGTTACACCATTGTTCATGTCCTGTTCTGGTCTTTGGGGTGTATAGGCCTACTGTACATGTAAACATTTTAGAAGTAGCGATCGACCCACAAATGAAGGATAGAAACCGTTCGCAAAGTAGTAAAAAATTAAAAAATCATGTTGTGCCAAAAGCCCAAGCTGACATCTTTAAATTGCATTGTTAAACCTAAATATGTTTAGTTAATCATACATAAATAAAATAGAAAGGAGAGCCATTGAGTTCTTCCTATTTTTGCTGAAGATTAATTAATTATTGAGATAGTTGCAGATTCATTTTGTGTGGATAACCTGACTTGTAAATGCAAATTAAATCATCCTAAATTCCATGTCAACTGCATTCATCATGTGATATGATCAAAATGTCTAAGGCAGCTAATAAATAGATAAGATTTTAAATTGTTTTTTGCAACTGCTGTTCAAGAAATGAACTCAGCTGTCTTTCTGTTTGTTTTCAGAAATGGCGTCCAGTTACTTTGTCCTATCTGCCTGGAAGTGCTCACTCGGCCAGTTTCTACTTTGTGTGGACACAACTTCTGCATGTCCTGTATCATGCCTTACAGCCCGGGTCACACTGTCCCGAAATTGACACCAGATGGACACACGATAAAGGAAATGTTCAAATTCGGCTCTGATCGTAACAACATCGGGCCATTCGTGAGGGCATCTTAAGCCATCGTATGACCGCCGGTGGAGTTTCTCAGGCTCCGGCAGCAACTTCGTGAGCGGTGGCAAAATCTTTGGCATGCCAAAAAATTGCCGAAGGCCCTTGCGAAGGTTCATTTTCGTGTTGAATTTGTGTGTCCATTTTGCCCTTCGTAAGGCCATCGTGAGGGCATCTTGTCAAATCGTGTCATCTTCGTCTGATCATCGGTGCCATCGGGAATTTATTTTTTGTTAGCACCCCCCGAAGAGGCACAAGCTCTTACGTTGAGTCTGGATGCATTCTAAATCATCAGTAAAGTCTACGACCATATTTACGTGTGTGGTTCGCGTGCCATCGTGTGGCCTTCTGTAGGCATCGTACTTGCTTCGGCTGTTGCTTGGCTGTTGACCAAGTTCGGGGCCATCTTCGTGCGAAATTCACAATTCCATATTCGTGTGTCCATCTGGTGTCAATTTCGGGACAGTGTGACAGGGGCTTACTGGAACGACACTCCAGTCTGGAAATGTCCGGTCTACAATTAAACATTTTTGAGGAAACCGGACCTCAAGGTCAACACTTTCATCTCAGAGCTTGCAACGCAGTTCAAGTCGCTGAAAATGACCATCTAGAGCCCGGACCAACAGCAGGCTCTCTCAGATGGAGCGGTGCTGTGTGATATTTGTACCGACACCAAACAAGAGGCTGTGAAAACCTGCCTGGAGTGTGTGGCTTCTTACTGCGACATCCATCTAGAGCCTCATCAGAAAGCTGCCGGCCTGAAGAGACACACCCTTCTCGAACCCTTGTCGAACCTGGAGGCCCGCATCTGTGAGGAGCGCAATCAACTCCGGAATTTCTGTAAAAACGACAGCGTGTTGATATGTGACGTCTGCGCCGGTTCGCAACACGAACACCATGACGTAGTTTCTGTGCAGCAAGCCTACGAAGAGATGAAGGCTCAGCTGGAGGACACTGAGGACAGAGCGCAACTCGTGATCCAGGAAAAGCTCCACGAGGTCAAAGTCATAAAGGAGTCAGCACGGAAAAGCAAGCGAGACACCGAAGACATGACGGCGAAAACCTTGCATGACTTAACGACAATAGTCTGTAGGATTCAGGAAAAGCAAAAAGCAGCAGAAAAACAAGCAGGTGTGCACATTCACATTAAACAGCAGGAGATCACTGAGCTGATGAAGCTGAAACAGAATGAAGATCAACTGAGTTTCCTCCAGAGCTTCCCAAATTCACCCAGCCTACCACTCACAAAGGCCTTGCCCAAAATCAGTTTTGCCAGTCCTGCCCAGTCATGTGGAATACAAATGGTTCTCAGCCTCAGCGTACTGAAAAGTCTGAGCTCCCAAGTGAATCGAATGGAAGCCATTTGTGTCTACGAGGAACAAGGAATTACAAAGGTCCTATGAAGCCACCGGCGTCTCAAGCAATGATACGCCATGATATATGAGGTGGGTATATTGCCCAAAATTGCCATGATACAGCTCGCCCTCAGCTCATTGTATCTATAACAGTTGAGAATCTGTCCGTCATAAGGAGTAAATGGAGTATCCAGAGAACCAAGTGATTGTAAAATGTACAACTGCAATGAGTGCACATTGATCAAGTGAGATGATGTTTCTTTATGTTTGGTGTGGTTGCATAAAATATGAAAGTAAAAATATGATTGATCTACTGGTAAGATTTTTGAAACAAATCTATATTTCTAGAGCTATCTTATGAAAGTATCAAAATCAGACGACTAACTCGACACAGCTGTACATTTAGTACATGTATTTTGTGGCGCTCATATCAAATCCTCACATTTTTTAACACAATGAATTTGTTCTCACTGTTGTATCTTACTGTCACACTTCACCAATAAAGCTATTAGTAACACTGGTGCTCCTTAACTGTTGATTTTGTTTTCATGATAACAGATGAATATCTATAATATATATATATATATATAATATTTAACTGGAGTTAAAAATATATTCAAAGCTGTATATGATCTGTAATGCCATAAAACATTTAAATCCAGCTTGATGAAAATTTTATAAAGTAAAAAAAGCCTTACGTAACTAAACCAGGCAACTTTTCCACTCTGTCATTTCCATCTTCAGGGAAAAAAGGACATCATATTATTATATTTTTGTATTGTATCATCCCTCTGCATATTTAAATTCCCTGCTTCACTACTTTTGCATTTCACTTCCTCCCTCGTCATGTATGCATCATTCATGTTCGTTTATTCATCACAACACCCGCAGCGCTCAGACACACACACACAACACTCGTCGCTAACACCCTTCCTCATTGCCACGACAACGGTACTCTGCCCATCGCCATGGGAACACTCAGTCTTACTGCTCCCATAATCCATTTCCCAGCCACAATGAGTATTTGACACGGTTCACACTCGGAGGCTTGCTGTATGGGGGGTGGGTGATGTGTGGAAACAGCCCATTCCACACAAAATACACAATTTATAATAAATATGCAATCTGGGAAAATTGCCTCTCTGTTTTCACTGTTTTAATACATTTTTGGGCAACAAAGAAGAGCATCTTGTGCGACATTTGCTGAATTCTCGTATTTGTAATGAGGTGCTAATATTTTTGAAAGCCTTTCCGTACTTCCACATGATCAAGCTGGTTTGGCTCTTTTTTTGTTGTTGCAGGAAGTGAGAGGTATGGTTGTAATTGAATGTAAAAGCACAGATATTTCTGCTATGAATATGAGAGGGAGGAGTTTTTCGCCCCATCCCCCAAACATGGCCTCTTCCCTACACCTCTTCAGGAAGAGAAAAGAGGGAAATTAAACGCAGAGGGGTGCAGGCCGGAGGTAAGAGGAGAGATGAGGACGAGAGGAGAAGCAGGGCTGAGGCGGGTGGATTAAATAAAGAGGAGAGGAGGCGTCGACAGAGGGGGTTCAGAGGAGTGTCTGAGTCACAATGTGGGTTACAATGGAAGAAGACAAAGGGAGGAGATGGTGTATGAGAGGCTGGATGAAGGGACGTTTGATTTATAGACTGGATGAGAGTGCTGTGTTCCGAGCATCACCTCCCACTCACCTGAGTTCTGCACCTCGTTTAAGTAACTGTCCTCCGCCACCACCTGCACAAGAGAAGAGAGCCAGCAGTTAGAGAGAGGACCAGAATATGAGTTTGTTAAACATACAGTAATTCACACAATCACAGACTGAAAGGGAGGCAGTGGCTCAGTAGGTAGGGACTTGGCCTTGGGACCGAAGAGTCGCCGGTTTACGTCCCGATCGGACCAAAAAAAAAGTGGACTGGTAGCTTTAAGGTGCCCTTGAGCAAGGCACTGAACCCCCAACTGCTCCCTGGCACCAGCACCAACTGGCTGCCTCTCCAAAAATGCATGTGCATGTGTTCACCTGTGTGTACTTGTACTTTGTCTTGTATAACACAAAATGCATGTTCATGTACCTATCTGTATAAAAACAGAGTGGAAACTGAATTTAGAAAATAAAGAAATTAAATAAAGGTAAATCTTCTTCTAAAACGCTGCTTTCTGTGTGATTATACGTAGAATATCTCAGAGACTTTTGGGTAATGTAGGCATTGAATCCATGAACATGTAGTCATCAGGGAGAAATAAGTCTCCATATGAGGAACAAACACATTTGCACAAATAAAAACAAGCTTTTCAGATGTTTATATGAGAATTTGTGAATGAATCATGGTGATCATGAATCCTCAAATTCACATCACAATATGTCCCCCACATTTGTCAATTTAGATTTTTCATTTGTGGATCATGAAACTTGTATTTGTCACTACAGATGAGACGTATTTCTCTCGTATAAACCACAAGAGCACTACAGGAATAGTTTGACATCTTGCAAAACAAATCCCCATTCATTTTGACATTTGAAGTCATTGCTGTACTGATTAAACAAATACAATGTAACATTTAAATAAGCAGGCTTTGGATGTGCTTGAGCGTGCAGACATGAGAGACAGGACATCTCACCGTCGGCAAGAAGGCAAATAGTGTAAATGTTAGCATTTCTTAACAATCAACAAAGTCAACTTACAAGTACTTGTATATATGTAGTAGTACAATTTCTATATTAACCAAAATAGAAATCTCAAAAAAATTGTTTTTGCCCTCCAAAAATCCCATATGACCATTTACCGAGGGTTAAGGTTTAAGCAAATAAAGGTTGAAAGACACCAACGCTGGTAGAACCATGGCGTCAGTCAGACACTTTTTGTTACCATCCAAACACACCGGGTTTGCAGCTGTAAAAAACAGGATTACGGAAAATCTACTAGCCTGATTTGCATGGAACACACACATTATGTTTAACTTTCAATAACATTGCAATATTGGGCATTAAGTGCTGCTTTCATGTGGTGTTTGAATACCTGGGGAAAATGTATTCCTGATAGTGAAAATTCAATAAGACAACCCCTCAACACAGATATTTACGTGGTGTGAGCAAAAGTCTATAAAAAAGTTCAACGCGTATTCTTTGTAACGTCCTTGTTGTTTCCATATGAACACACCAAAGCCTTCAGTACAACCATTGACCTTGATTGAGTTTATTTTTTGTCTGTAGGTATGATATTTACTGTGGTCAAAGTTAGAAACTCTAAATGAAAAGAATAAAGAAAGGGCTATTAACTGAGGAGTACAAACTGTAAAGTCCACTGAGACAAATGTAAAATGTGTGATATTGCATATTGGGCTATATGAATACACTTTGATTAATTGATTGATTGAGGATTGTTTTCACAATTTGCATGCATTTGTGAATGACTTTATTCCTAAATGGCAGGGAAGGAGAAAGCATAACAAGTATCCGGGTGTGAGTGCTAAACACACACTCTAATAGTACTAGACAGCATCAGACGATATCTGACAGGAGGGTGTCTGTTTCATTTTGAGAAATCAGGTCACACCTCTACACAGCAGGGCACCGTGCAGAAGAAGACAGGACACACACACACACACACACACACACACACACACACACACACACACACACACACACACACACACACACACACACACACACACACAATATGAGGGCGCTGAAATAATAAACATTCACCTTCAAGTACATGATTTCTGCTCTGTAGTTGTCTCTCTCTGACAGCACACACACACATGAAACACACATGCAAACACTCCCAGAGGTCTCCGCTCAGTCTAATGATATTACAGCAGGAACAGGTGACCTGTGGTAGTAACATGGGTGTTGATATCACATCAATCATACGGCTCGATTACAGCGCTAATCAGTTATGACGCTCTCACAGCTGCGGCCAGTGCCCGGCCATGCAAACACACACACACACACACACACACACACACACACACACACACACACACACACCACACACACACACACACACACACACACACACACACACATACACACACACACTAGTAGAGCAGGGACTGTACAGATAGATAGAAAGCTCAATACCATATCGGCTCAGTGTGAGTAGACATTACTGAAGGACGGTAAACGGATTCTTTTTAGTCAAAGCTTGTAGTCTAAATGATAAAAACTGTCTGCTTTTCTGTTTGTGTACAATTTATTTTGTATTTGATATGATGTGTGCACCAAGCTTACAATTTCTTCACAGATAAAGTTGAATTTTCCTGCTCCAACTAAATGTATTCACCTCATCACAAAACTGGTAAAAACCTTCTAGTTAGTGACAAATTAGAGTAAAAATCTTCATTGAAGTTAATTTATTTGTATAGCAGTAAAAAAACAGAAAGACTCTGTTTTAAATCATAGAAGAGAAAGATAATCTGCCATACTTCTCATTTTAGAGGCTGGGACAAGTCATGTTTTCAGTTGATTTGCTCAGTTATGTTACCTGGTAGCTTGTTTTCTGTTTAAGGAAGTGCTATACAGTACAAAGCGCAGGGCACTTGAGGTTCATATCCTGTGTTTAACATTTTAGGTTTAGGCAACACAAAAGCACTCTGGTCAAGGCTTGGAAAAGGTTCCCGCTTAGTCAAATGTCAGTACATGAAACACGTCCGATCTCATGCTTCAAGTCACTCATGACCTTTTAAATATTCAACCAACACTATGATCTTTACCTCAGCGTAACCAGGTGTGATTGTTAAAGATAACTATAGTGGACAGTGTGTTGCAAAAGTAAATATTGTCCTAAAAGCAAATGAAATACATGTTTAGTAAACATCTAACCAAATGTGTTCAGAATCAATATTTTGCAAGTATAGTATAAAGTATAAAGTGTCATTCTATGTCTAGAATTTAGACGTTTTGCAAGTGTATAGTCTTATCCAGGTTTTAGAGGTTTCTTCACAGTAAAGTGGTGTAATTTTCTGAACAAACCAAACTGTTATCTGCTGTAGTTGCTTTTTGTCACTTAATCATTATAATCAGATTACTGATCATTTTTAATCAAAATTCTTGGTGTATATATTTGATAAAAGCACCAATTGTCAACCGTACAACATCCTTGAAACATTTATATGGAAGTATTTGGTCAAAGATACTGTGATGTTAGATTTTCTCCATGTTGCCCGGCCTTACTGTTATGATAAATATCCCTCACCTTATACCGTGTGTTTATTATTTTCAGAACAAACCTTAACAAAGTAAACATAACCAAAGCACATGATACATTGGTTGATTTCTTAACTGTTATTTGTAACAGTAACATGCAAATAGAGGCATTAGAACAGAAAAAAATGTCTATGTGTCTTTCTGGAGGACAAACCACTACTGCCTATTTATGCTAACTTATTACATGTTTTACCGCTGTATAGGACCCCAGGACACTCTGATGGTACCATGTGGCCATGTTGGTAACTTGATGCAACAACTACAACTCCGTTTTTCTAAAGACATTTAATCTGTGATAAAGATTCAGTTACTTTGAAGGTGATTCAGAGTTTACAGATTACAGAGAACTTGGTGTACAGCTTTGATGTTTTGTTGTGATGTTATGTAGCCCCCCTCTGCATTCAGCGTTTTCCTGATGAAAATATGTATCTAATGAAGTTGAAAAATGAAAAAGCTGAAACTCATCTGCAGTGTGCTATTTGTGCTACATGCACGGCTGCTCCCAGTGTTAGTGGGTCTAATTAAATCCTGCACATCACTGTACTCCATTAATGACTTTTACACAGGCATATGCTGCACATTAGCACAACACACACTTACTGTTGAAGGAAACAAATAATGAATTGAATTATAAATTGACTGATTTAGCATTAACTGACTGCTTTGAGACATGAATAACAAATGTCTTATAATAATGTGTGAGCCTGAATTCCAGCTGAGACTCGGGCTGCTCTGACTCACACCTGCTTCACCAGTTTCCGGTTGCAGCATGTCTGACTCTGAAGCACCAAACTGACTGATATGCAGTGACATGTCGTGCATGCAACCACCACACCACCGGGGCAAAGGAGCCGATGTCTCCCTCCCATGATACCCCACCGGGGGGCAGGGGGAGAGAAGGGGAGAGAGGGGGAGCGGGTGTGATTGAGACCATGCATGACTGTGTGCGCGCACGCGTGCGAGGGAGCCCGCCTAATTGCACAATGCGCTTTTATTGCGCCATTAATTGGCTAAAAGAGGTGATAATAGTGCTCCTTTAACGCTTCGACCTGCACCTGCTTTGTTATAAAATGCACCCTGAATACATGAACAGTGGCTGGTTTGGTTACTTTGCCTTGAATCATTATTTTATTGGCAATCTAATAATCGACCTAATTAAGGTTTTTGTCAAATGCAGCTCAGGTGATCAGAGCGTGACTGTCACATGACATGGCTCAAGAAAAAGGTATTTAAAACAAAATAAGGTCATATTACAAAATCAACCACATCTCTATCACATTTTAGGACTTACCTCCGCCAACAACGGCAGCCAGAGGCAGGCGGATCCGATCAAGCAAAACATTCCTCGGCTGGTGAGAGCCATCCTTCCCGCCCGGTGTGTCCGTGTCATAGCAGCCGCTCCTCTCCCATCTCTGAGTGCGACCTGTCCGCGAGGTGAGCCGCTACCCACCGCTGCTCCCAAGACTCTGCTGGAAGAATGAAACGTGGTGTGTGATGATGATGCTGATGATGATGTACGTGCGAGGTTTTACGCACGGAGGACAGGGTGCGGCACTATAGACATTCACGGGATGGAACACACACACACCGATCCAATCCTGGGTGAAATTGTGTTGAGCTCTGCAAAAACCTGAAGCCACAAGCATCCTCCCCCTTCTCTCTCTTTTTCTCTCTCCCTTTTACACACACACATACACACACACGCACGCACACACACACTCACAGTATCCCTGTCAGGTGATAAATTGTTTATTTGACTTTGTTTTCTACATCCCTTTAATGCTCCACATGTCACACAGCGGAGTAAATAAGACATATTCTAATCAAATGCACCTGCAATTGAACTGTATCATGTTTGAGAATTACACAGCATTAAAGTGATCAGGAAATTATAATTTAAACAAAAAAAAAGGCTATGTGCTAAAAAAAAAATCAGCAGAGTGTATTGGAATAATTATGCACGATGATATAACTTTTGGCAGACAGATACAGCATATTATCACATTTAGATGCATGGACATGGATTTTTTTAGACAAAAATTGAGCAATGAAGCAAAAACATCGCTAATCCAGAATTAAATTCATTATTTCTGTATATTTACTTTACGAACTGCAACTTTAATCATTGAAAGGACATCAAAGACACACTATTTTTGTAGGAATGAGCTACAAGAGCCTCTTTAAAAGTATACATCTTGAAGACATCAATGTGTCTTATGCTTGATATGTGACAGTAGAGCAGCACTATTCATGTAATGCTGCACGGCATGCGTTATATTTTGCCTATATATGCAGTTGCCCTTTAAATTTGGGATTGGCTTATAATGACTATATGGTTTAGGTGTCAACAGAAAGTTTCCAATTTGGACTTGAGTCTGCAACTTTGGTTGATTTTGGAGCAATGTATTGGACAGCAATATCCATCACCATCATTAGAACAACTAAAGGTGGGAATTTTTAAAGAATGACCCAGTAGGTTTTAAAGACATTTAAGTGGTTGTATTTTCTGTTAATGTTGTGAATATAGACTAAAGTGAGCTGCAATGGGCCAAACTGCTGTGTATCAGGGCAAAGATGTCCATGTCCAATCATTAAAACCACTTCTGAAAAATACTTCTAATGTTGCTTGTCAATTTTTCTTATTGGTGCAGCTCCTGTTTGTATAACTGCTAAACATAATCCGCTTTAAATAGCGGGGAAACATCCAAAGCAGGAACTGGCTGTGAAATATAATCGGCACCGCAAAGATTTTGGCTGATGGTGACGAAAACTGCTCCAGAAAAACCCATATTTTGATTATTGCTGTTGACGAAATGGCCTGAGTGCTTTGCTTAAAAGTGGTGCATTTGAAGCTGATCCAAGGAGAAGCATTTCAGATCAGAGCAGATAAAACAGAGCCAGGTCGTTTTGTCTTTACTCAGCAGTTGGACTGCACTGCTGGAGAGAAGTGGTCAGCTCAGCTTTTTCCGGATTGTTTGTGTGTGTCCTTAAACTTATCAGATCCGCAAAAATGCAATCACAGCATGGTGCTGTGTTCAGCAAAAAAAAAGATTTATTTTCTTGGACATTTCCTCCGTAAAACGTCATAACATTGTGTGGGTTTACAATCAAGTGGTGGATCGACCAACATAGATGTCTTTAGAATATCTCAAAAAAATGAGAAAATGCTTTAATTATAGATAAATATTATGCTAATCAATTCACCTCCTAACTGGATTGCTTTTTGTAAACTGGAGTTAGACCACACACACACACACACACACACACACACACACACACACATTCACAAACCAAGGATATGGAAATGGAGCATTCAAATCAAATTCTTTTTTAATTGTCACCCACATGTACTCCCTTGCTCAGGAGACCCAATAGTCTAACTGATACCTCTCAAAGTACCACTTTACACTCCGTAGTTTGTCCAATCTGGGATGTGAACCGGCGACCTTCTGGTTCCCAAACTAAGTCCCATCCATCATCCCTCCTGTCTGCTGTATCAGCAGTGCGTTTTGATGCAACATCAGCCATGTCTCTTCTCATTCACAGAAAACATCTGAGCAGGGGACAGTTGTCTGTCATTCTCTCCAACCTGTTAATGCAGACGTGTTTTGACAAAGAAGTTATGTTTTTGGATCAGTTGCTGTTTTGTTTGTCTGTTTGAAAGCAGGATAATAAGAAACTACTGGCAGATTTTAATCCAACGGTGTTAAAAGGTGTTGTATGGCCAAGGAAGCACCCATGTCATTTTGGAGTGAGTCCGAATCACATCACAGGTCCCCGCTCTCTGAATGTCCTGCTAGTTTTTATCTTGGATACCACTTTTTGTTCTTGACAGACATACAACGATCTATGCTCGGTATATGAGAGAAATGAGATGACCCTGTTTCATAAAATGTAAGCGCCAAACCAGGCACCAGAGTAATTTTCTATCCCTGTGCCTCTGTGATCCCCTGAAGCTGTGCGAGAGAGATTAGCTAAATTCATCTACTTCACAGAGTTTTGTTTTACCCACGGGCCTAAGGGCTGGAGATTACTTGTGAAATTAAACTTTTTTTTTTCATACTTCCCCATGCCAACGATGCCTTTGATGTCAGTTTCAGTGATAACAGTTTGATATATCTTTAACCCAAATCCAATGTCTCTTATCATCATCATCACCATCATCATCTTTTCCTTTCTGGTTATCTCTGTGTCTCTCTCTTCCAATATCTATCATTCCTAATTTTCAGTTTATTGCGTTCAACGTGTAAACATAGTCAAACTGGGGAAATAATAAAGTAATATGATGAATGCACATGAAGTATATACAGCATGTGTTCCTGTTTGCTCCTGCCAGCATCTCTGTCTCTTATTTATTCCCCACGCAAGCCCATGATCCTGGATGAGAGTTGGCATCGCGCTGATTTTTTTTTTGCAAACGCCTGGTTGTCATAGCAACGCCTCTCAATGCGAGCATGTCTACCAATCCTTGACTGGTTGTTGTGTACATGTCCAGAACAAAAGGCAATGGAGGAAAAAAAAATGGAAAAACACATGGAAAAAAAGGACGAGAACCAGTCAAATAAAATTAAAATTGCAGAAGGCTCGCTGCTCTCTGCCTGTCAGGATGAATTTTTTGCAAGAGCTTTGAAGATTAACTTAAAACAAGCACACACACAGTGGTTTTGGTATATGTATATGTATTGTGAGTGTGTGTGTGTGTGTGTGTGTGTGTGTGTGTGTGTGTGTGTGTGTGTGCATGTTGATGCTCTACCCAGAAGCACTTCCTTCAAATCCCATTACACACATCTCCAGCCCCCCCTCCCAAAACATTGAGAGGATCCAGTCCCCACAGCTAAGACAGTTGGTATGGAAACGGATCAGTAAAGCCCCAAATCTCTCTTTTAACGACTCATTACCAGTCGCTACTGCCATTAATGTCAATGCTTCCTCGCTACGGCAGAGAGAACACGGCCGCTAACCCAAATCGCTGCAGGGAAGAAGAGGAATGTGTGAATTGGTTGGTGAGCACAGTGGTAATCATCCTGTTTGCTTGCCCCCTCCTCTGTAATATTTCAATTTCCTCTCCTAGTTTATCTGACTTCCTTCTTCTTGCAATCCCTTTATTAAGCTGCTGTTAGACGCCTTTCCTGCCACAGAGAAAACATGATTAAACACCTTGCTTTGCATCTGAAACACACTTCTAGAGATAAAATAACACGAGGGTTTAAAGGGAGCATGGGGTCCCATTCTGACGTTTGGCATTTCACACCCTGTGAAATCCAAAATGAAAAGGCAGTAAAGCATCAATAAAAGCAAAAGGCCACATGTAATGGTAGATTGGGCGGAAAACACACACCGAGAGTTGATTCTACAGAAAAAAAGATCACAGTTTTTTTTTTAATCGCTCTGAGAAGCAGAGTCCCTGCAGAGAGCTCTTGCTTCCTGCTCTGCTTTCTCTCTCATCTCACTGACAGCAGCAGTTCAGAGATGGAGAAATCAGGAGGGTGGCGGAGGAAGACAGGAAACACACTGAGGGTGGAGCACAAAAAGGGGAGAGCACATGATGAAAGGGATGGAGCTAATCAATCAATGTTTATATAGCCCAATATCACAAATGTTACATTTGTCCCAGTGGACTTCACAGTTTGTACAGAATATCAGTATGACAATACGACACCCTCTGTCCTTAGACCCTCACATCGTACAAGGAAAAACTTCCGGAGAAAACCCACAGTTTAAAGGGGAAAATGGGAGAAACCTCAGGGAGAGCAACAGAGGAGGGATCCCTCTCCCAGGACGGACAGATGTGCAATAGATGCCGTGTGTAAATTGAAAAGATAATACATTTACAACATAGGTAGTCCAAATGTTTGGAAATGCATGTGTCTATAATAATAAGATGAATCCACGAGGATATCCATCCAGGACTTATGATCCAGGACCACAGCAGCAGGCACAGCCACCGATCAGATTCTACCCACACGAGACCTCATGACTTCACTCACAAAGTGGGGCGACTGTGGCTGCGAGGGAGTGCGGTCGTCTTTCAACCAGAAGGTCGTGGGTTCGATCCCAGCTCATGCAGTCAACATGTCGATGTATCCTTGGGCAAGATACTTAACCCTGAGTTGCTCCCGATGGCATGGCCAACGGTATGTGAATGTGTATGCATGTTAGTGGGTTAATGGGTGAACGGCATGTAGTATGTAAAGCGTTTGAGGGGTCTTAAAGACTGGATAAAGCGCTATACAAGTACAGTCCATTTCCAAAGAGATTGTGTTACCCTTTTCCCCCTTGTCTAGGAAACACGACCCTTCTCGAACCAAATAGCTTTTTATCTACCATTTTCCTTTTGGAGGGCCTCCATGTCATTATCTAGTCTTCTGTGATGCACAGGACATGTTTAATTTAGAGTAAATAATAGTTTATTATAATGTTTAAGAGCTTTATGATATTTGCTATAACATGCTAATATTCCTATATTTACTGGATGCATACATTGTTATGAAGTTTTTTTCTTTGTATGTCATATTTTACTTCCAAAGTTTTGTTGCATACATTTTTTTCAAATAAATAGATCTATCTATAAAAATGGTTAAAAACAACAAGGTAATAATACAAAGGTAGACAATACTAGTTAAAATAGCTAAAATAACACTCCCAGGTAAAACTGGTTGGAACCGAGACCAAGCAGAATTATTGTCTTTAAGAATACTGTCAATGGCAGAGTCCAGTAATATTCCACATGGGGGGAGGGGCTTGTTACCGAGTCAATCCGAGAGTGTTTCTCAATCGCGAGTACGCTTGCTTGGTAGCACATGTCTGCCGAGCATCTTGCTTCAGAAGCGAGTCAAGAATACTTCCTGGCATTCGGAAAACGAAGAGTGGAACACGCTAGCAAGTGTGCAGGTGTGCGTCATATGAGAGGCCCCGCCTTACATCTTCCGCCACAGATTTGGGGAAATTGGTCCGTGCGCAAAGCATTGTGGGGATTTTAAGACCGCGGAGTCTACTCATGTGCAGCCTCGATATTTCTCTAAACGGAGTACGCCGGGCTCGGTAGATTTCCAAGTATGCTGGAGATTGGAACAGTACTTCGGCGGCACTTGATGACGTAGTATGCTTGAAATAGTGGCTCTGAAGCAGCTTTACTCGCGATTGAGAAACACCCCTAGGACTCGCTGCCTCGTCCTCCTCGGCGTCTCTCCTAGGCTCCGCCTCTCGTCACTCCTCCACTCTGCAACACTGATGCGGCGGGGATGAGAGAGAGAGAAAAACCCTCAGTGGCGCAGACACAGAAACTCTGGGTTTGCCGGGTGACTTCCCTTTACTTAGCTGTTTTCAAGCGTTGTATGTGGTCTCCCCCGGTCCGATTGCTCCCAGCGTCTCTGCCGTCTTTCCTCTGCTCTGCTTCCTGGTTTCCGCTTTCCTTTCTCTTCCTTAGTTTCTCCGTTCCTCCGTTTTCTCGTTCGTCCTTCTCCTTGCACCTCTTCCTGTCTTTTTCTTCTCTGCTCAGCTGTGTCTGATTGCTTAAAAGCAAAATACCGTTCACTATCGGCCATTCATGCGATGTCCAGTCAGACGCAGCCGGTTTCAATAATGCCAATAAATGTCAATCCCAAGAAAGAAACAAACAAGATTCACAGGTAAAATCATGCAATTTAACTCCATTAAAAACCACACAACACAAGTAAAAAACCATGCAATGATCCTTATAAAATCACACCCTAGATATATGTTGATTAAAACCAAACTTGAATAAATAATTAAAACATGCACATTTTGGGATTTCAGGCCAATAGAACACTGCCACTCCGACATTTCCCCCCGTCTTTAACAATGTTCGTCCCGACCAATTAGCTGCAATACCTGGCTGGAGGAAGCCCAAAATGTGCTCGCTGTGAGCGACGGGGGCTTCGGTTGGGATGTCCCGGTTCATTATTGAGGGCTACTGGTGCTGCTGGAGGGTCAGGTGGATCAGCCTGTGCTGGGTCCCTTTCAGGTTCTGCTTGCTGGATAGGATTTATGATCAACCCCGGAAGCCACCAAGTAGGAGGGGGATGGTGATTTGGCTGGTCCGTTGCCAGGGGGCTTGGTTCTTCTGTTTGCTCCCTGATTTCCTGCAACATGTTCAGAGGGCATGGCTGGAGGTTATTACGATGTACTGTGCGTGTAGGTGCTTCTTTACCCTCTGGCCGAAGGACATACACTGGGTGGCCCTCCCGCAGCTGGCTCACCACGACAAATGGTTCTGGGGTCCACCTTGGTGTCAACTTTCCTCTCGCCCTCCTACGGAAATTTCGAATTAGAACCCGTTCACCAGGGAGTAGGGGTGCTATCTTAGCTCGTCGGTTATAACGGGTCTGGTCTCTTTCTTGTTGGTGCTGGGACTGCTGCTTTGCCGTCTGGTATGCGTGGCTTAGTGCTTTTTGGTGCTGCTTTACCCAGCCAAAAGAGTGTGAGACTCTACCGTGGGGCTAAGACCGGTTGCCCAGTCTACCGGTAGTCTGGCATGTCTCCCAAACACAACATAGTGTGGGGACATCCCTGTGGTGCTGTGGGTGATGTTATTGTAGGCCTGGACGAGGGGTGGCAGCCGGTGGGGCCACTGTGCCTGGTCGATCTCTGCTAAGGAACTTAAAAGGCCCATGTCATGGCCATTTCCACTGATCATAATTCCATTGCTGAGGTATAGATTTATATTGTGCAATTTTCCAAACTCACATTGGTTTCTCATACAGCATCTCTGTAAACTATGTGTATTCACTGAATTTCACTCTCTGCCTTTAACGGCTCGTTGTAGCTCCAAAAGCTCCAGCCCCCACCCTCCCTGTGAGCACAGTGTGCTCTGATTGGTCGGGACGTTGTGAATCGCGCTGAGCTCCGTGGAGGTGTTGTTTCCTTGTTAGCGATACAGAGCCAAACACAGCCAAACTCATCCTGAGCACACACAAAGTCACAGCCGAAGTAAAAACAATAAGTGTGGCTTGATATGGAGTAAGAAAAAGGTTGATAAACGCTGTGAGAATGGGTCTGCAGAGAGAATCCCAACTGTCTGTTATCAGCCTGCAGCCAGGGAGGAGAAATCAGCTGAGCTGCCTGCTCCCTGCACACAGATGTGTGTGTGAGGAAGTCCGTGGATTGGTCAATTTGGACCAATCAGCGGGGGCTTAACGTAACGGCTCCGCGGACGTAACGTAACGGCTCCACGGATTGGTCCATTTCGTTCCGGGTACGGCTTGACATCATGCCGTACCCGGAACGAAATGGAAGAATCAAATGGACAATGACGTATCTCCAACGAGGCGTTTTGGGGAGGTATTTTCTGTGTTAGAGTTTTACTCGCTACAGGGTGTACTTTGAGGGTTTGTGACTCTGCACACCGTTTACATGCATAAAAACCTTCATAACATACAAGGGGACGGGTAATAACCGGAAAAGCATGACATGGGCCCTTTAACAGTTTTAACAATGTCTGGTTGAATCTCTCACATGCTCCGTTCCCCTGAGGATGGTATGCAGTTGTGCGGCTCTTTTGACACCCATAAAGTTTGCATAGCTCACCCATTATAGCAGATTCAAAAGCAGCCCCCCGGTCGGTTAGAATACGCTCTGGGCAGCCGAACGTCTGGATGAGCCCGCTGTACAGGGCTTGTACTGTTGTGTTTGCAGACTGGTCTTTGGTAGGGACTGCAAAAGCATACTTGGAGAACAAGTCGGTTAACACCAGAATATAGGGGTACCTGTCATCTTGGCGTCCCAAAGAGAGATAATCTACTCCAACAACTTCAAAAGGATATGATGTGGCGATGGGTAATAGAGGGCCCTTACTTGAGGTCCAGCTTTAGCACACACGCATTGTAAGCAGGCCTCGGTCCACTCCTTTATATCTTGAGTCATTCTGAGCCAGTAGCAGCGCTGCCGCAAAGTTGTAGTAGTCCTTTCGCTGCTAGGGTGGCCCATTGCCTGATGATACGTTCTCCACACATCCTTCATTTCCTGTTTTGGAACAATAACTTGGAAAGCCTCAAGTCCAGAACCCGTCTGGGTCCACAATCTCCCCAGTACACCATTTTGAATTACAATTGTGTCCCACTCTCTCAGTAGACCTTTTGTGTAAGGGGTAGTAGGGTAGGGTTCTTCTTGCGTAAGACATTGAGCTTGTGGATTTTCTTCTGTATTTAGTAAACCCATTTCATGTTCAGGCTCTGTTACAGGTAGGAATGTTATTTTGTCCATTGAGTTTTGGGGGATTGACATTTATTGGCATTATTGAAACCGGCTGCGTCTGACTGGACAAACCCCCCATGGCGCATGATTGGCCGATAGTGAACGGTATTTTGCTTTTAAGCAATCAAGACACAGCTGAGCAGAGAAGAAAAAGACAGGAAGAGGTGCAAGGAGAAGGACGAACGAGAAAACGGAGGAACGGAGAAACTAAGGAAGAGAAAGGAAAGCGGAAACCAGGAAGCAGAGCAGAGGAAAGACGGCAGAGACGCTGGGAGCAATCGGACCGGGGGAGACCACATACAACGCTTGAAAACAGCTAAGTAAAGGGAAGTCACCCGGCAAACCCAGAGTTTCTGTGTCTGCGCCACTGAGGGCTTTTTCTCTCTCTCTCATCCCCGCCGCATCAGTGTTGCAGAGTGGAGGAGTGACGAGAGGCGGAGCCTAGGAGAGACGCCGAGGAGGACGAGGCAGCGAGTCCTTCGGATTGACTCGGTAACAAGCCCCTCCCCCCATGTGGAATATTACTGGACTCTGCCATTGACAGTATTCTTAAAGACAATAATTCTGCTTGGTCTCGGTTCCAACCAGTTTTACCTGGGAGTGTTATTTTAGCTATTTTAACTAGTATTGTCTACCTTTGTATTATTACCTTGTTGTTTTTAACCATTTTTAAACATTTAAACTGTAATTTATTGAGTATAATAAATTACCTAAAATCTGTCCTGTGGTCCTCTATTCTTTGACGGTGGAAATTAGTTGCTGGTATATAAAAAGGAACCTCACACTAGCGTGTGACACAGCCACGACTCAAGATCCAGGGCTCGCGATCCAGGACTCAGGACCACAGCAACACGATCAGCCATGACTGCGGATCCCGGCGTATATAGAAACCAAAAAGAAATTTGGGGAAGCTGGGTTATTCGGAACATGAGAGTACACAGGTACAGACAGAGAGAAGGAAGAAGTAAGGTGTCCCCCGACAAACTAAGCCTATAGCAGCAAAACTAGGGGCTGAATCTAATCAGCCCTAACTATAAGCTTTATCAAAAAGGAAGGTCTTAAGCGCACTCTTAAAAACGGATAGGGTGTCTGCCGCCCGAACACAAACTGGAAGCTGATTCCACAAATGTGGAGCTTGATAAGAAAAGGCTCTGGCTCCCATTGTACTTTTAGAGACTCTAGGAACAACCAACAACCCTGCATTCTTGGAACGCAATGCCCTTGTAGGACAGTAGGGTATAATGAGTTCTTTAAGGTAAGATGGCGCCTGCCCATTAAGGGCTTTGTAGGCGAGAAGAAGAATTTTAAATTCTATCCTGTGTTCTATAGGGAGCCAGTGTAAGGCAGCCAGAACAGGAGTAATGTGGTCCCTTTTCCGAACTCTGGTTAGTACACGTGCTGCAGCATTTTGAATCAGCTGAAGCGATTTAACTGACTTCTTGGTACACCCTGATAATAAAGAGTTACAATAATCCAGCCTTGAAGTAACAAATGCATGGACTAGTTTCTCTGCATCGTTTTGAGGCAAGATATGCCTGATTTTTGCAATGTTACGTAGATGGAAGTAGGCGGTCCTTGAAATTGATTTTATGTGGGCGTTAAAAGATAAATCCTGATCAAATATAACACCAAGATTCCTTACAGTCTCACTGGAGGCCAAATTAATGCCATCCATAGTTAGTATATCTTTAGATAATTTGTTACGTAGATTATTTGGGCCGAGTACAATAACTTCAGTTTTGGCCGTGTTTAACATCAAAAAGTTTAAGGTCATCCACGTTTTTAAGTCCTTGAGGCAGTCTTGAATTTTATTTAGATGATTAATTTCATCAGGCTTGATTGATAAATATAGTTGAGTATCATCCGCATAACAATGAAAATGTACAGAATGATTCCTTATAATATTGCCTAACGGAAGCATATATAATGTGAACAAACAACACAGTCTCACGGCATTTCGTGTTATAGTCACGAAATTAATCTATTGATTCGTGTTCACCAACACGATTTCGCCATTTTTTTCGTGTCACACAGAACGATTTTAAAAGCAATGTAAATAATAACAAATTAGAAGGAAAAACAGATAAAAAAAATTAAAGATTTCAGTATTCTGACACAGAACGATTTTAGAAGCAATGTATTTCTATTGGTAGTATGTTTCGTGCCTGCACCAAATAACAAATTAGAAGGAAAAAAAGATGACAAATACAGATTTCAGTATTCTGAGGCTCTTTGCCCCATTTCTTTTCCTCACGGACGGCAACAAAACTCAGACATTATACAATTTAAAATAAAAAGGGATAGGGTTAGGCTTAAAAAAAATGTTTTTATGAACCACACAGCTTCTGATCTTCCAAGACCCGACCGGACAAAAAGACGTGGTGCAGGCACGAAACATACTACCAATAGAAATACATTGCTTTTAAAATCGTTCTGTGTGACACGAAAAAAATGCGAAAATCGTGTTGGTGAACACGAATCAATAGATTAAATTAATTTCGTGACTATAACACGAAATGCCGTGAGACTGGGTTGGAACAAAATAGGTCCAAACACTGAGCCCTGTGGCACTCCATGGCTAACTTTGGCCTGCATGGAAGATTCATCGTTGACACATACAAACTGAGAGCGTTCAGATAGATAGGACCTAAATCAGCCTAAAGCAGTTCCCTTTATGCCAACTAAGTGCTCTAGTCTTTGCAATAAGATGTCATGGTCGATAGTATCAAATGCAGCACTGAGATCGAGCAAAACAAGAATAGAGACAAGTCCTTTGTCTGAGGCTATTAGAAGGTCATTTGTGACTTTAACAAGAGCTGTCTCTCTGCTATGATGTGTTCTAAAGCCAGACTGAAAATCTTCAAATAAATCATTGTTTTTTAAGTAATCACACTGTTTTGCGACCGCTTTCTCAAGAATTTTTGAGAGGAACGGAAGATTAGAAATAGGTCTATAGTTGGCTAAAACCTCTGGATCGAGGTTGTGCTTTTTAAGAAGCGGTTTTATCACTGCTACTTTGAATGATTGTGGAACATAGCCTGATAATAAAGACATATTCATAATATTTAATAAAGAAGTGCTAACTAATAGAAAAACGTCCTTTAACAGCTTAGTTGGAATCGGGTCTAAGATACACGTTGATGGTTTAGAAGAGAGAATCATTGAATTTAATTGTTCAAGGTTTATGGCTGAAAAGCATTCTAATTTACTATCTAGTGTAATATTAGAACTTACGTTTCCGGGAGCTGTTGATAACACTATACTGATCAAAGGCAAGAGGTCATTAATTTTGTTTCTAAGAGTAACAATTTTATCGTTAAAAAAGCACATAAAGTCATTACTACTGAGTACTATGGGAAGGCTCAATAGAGCTGTGGCTCTCTGTCAGCCTGGCTACAGTGCTGAAAAGAAATCTTGCATTATTCTTATTCTCATCTATTAATGAAGAGTAGTAAGCTGCTCTCGCTTTACGCAGTGCTTTCTTATATTCATTGAGAGTAATATGCCAGATTAAACGAGATTCTTCAAGTTCAGTGGAACGCCATATCCTTTCAAGTTGTCTCGACTTTTGCTTTATTTTGCGGGTTTCGTCATTATGCCATGGAGCTAATCTATGTTGTTTTATTTTCTTCTTTGTCAAAGGAGCAACAGAGTCTAATTGTATTCACAGCGCATCTGTAGCACTATCAACAACATGATCAATTTGGGGTGGTGTACATTTTGTATACATTTCCTCCCTTACATACAGACATGCTATCGAGTTAAGTATTGGTGGAATCTCTTCCTTAAATTTGGCTATAGCACTAACAGATAGGTTTCTGCTGCAGGAACTTTTGACTAACGGTTTGTAGTCTAGTAACAGTACTTCAAAAGTTACTAAGAAGTGGTCGGATAAAGCAGGATTATGCGGTTCGACCAATAGTTGCTCAATTTCAATACCATAAGTCAGAACAAGGTCGAGAGTGTGATTATAACAGTGGGTTGGTTTATTTATTATTATTATTATTATTATTAGTATAGTGGGTTGAGCTAAGAGTCCCGGTGATTTTACAGCAGCTAATCCTCAACCTGGCTGAATAATCTGGCCTGAGGTGAGTCGGTTTTTGAGATGTAACTGTGGCCTCAAACACAATCAGTTGTTCTGTTGGCTAGGAGACCCTATAAGCAGAATAATAGAAGAGATGAAAACCTGTGACAAATACTGACATATTTATATAATATTCTATCCCGATTTATTATCAACTACTGAACTATTATTAAATAAATATCAGCTCTGTGAGGCTGTTTTCAGGCTCAGCAGCTGTTTGGGCCTAAATGCTAATCACAAAATATTTACAATGACAATGCTAACATGCTGGTGTTTAGCAGTTTTAACATGTATTAGCTTAGCGTGTTAGCATAGTGACATTCGCTTATTAGCTCTAAACACAACGTACAGCTGAGGATGATGGGAAGGTCATTAGGTCTGTATATGTTTAACTCTCATTTATGAAAGACAAAGACTTTAAGAATAATTGATTAAATAAGAGATAAATGTTTGAGCCAAGAATGGCTGTACAAAAATGTCATGGCAACCCATCACATATTATTAAGATATTTTGGTCTAGACAAAAGTGGTGGACAAACTAACAGACATCCATCTAGCTTGGATTCAAATGCAATAAAAACACAAATCGGATGTTTCAGCTCAGTCATCATTGAGTCATTGCCATTGATTAGCAGTTATGTTAAGTCATCTAAATAAATGTATATCAGAGAACAGTGCACAGTACCTTGTGTTATAAATAAATCTAGAGGAAGGTCTTTGTGTCCTCGGTTAAAGGACACAATGACTGGTACTTTTCCGCTGGCTACTGAGGCTCTTAGGCAGCACACAGAGCAATATGTTTCTCATCTGGGTGTTGCTGAGGACCAATTTAATTAAGTATTTTATTGTTCCATCCACCTAAGGAGTTCACTATAAAAATGCCAAACAAGAACCTGACTAGGTTGCGTTGGTTGTCTGAATATGTGTTCTAATGGATTTTTTGTTGTGGTACATTTTTGAGAAAGTTCATGGAGGCTAAGACAGACAGGATCCCTTTATGCTTGATTTCTGTATTTCAAAATGCATCTTTTGAAATGTACACTTCTCTGGACAAACAAAAACATTATGCCTGTGACTGTTTTTATGATTTTTCTAATAATTATAAAGTTAATACTATTGTGTTTAATATTATGGTTAACCTTGAAATGTATCGAAATACTTCAGCATGCCTTGACCATGACATTAAATAATAAGGAGAAAATCCCTGAATCCCCTACCATCATTATCAAGAAAGCTTTTTCAGAAGATCACATGCTTTTGGTCATTAATACAATAAGAGATATATCAATATCATTACAAATAGACACCCCTACATACACATACAATACATCTCTGCTAGGCAGCCATCATAAGGATGTTTTTTTGTGAATTAGGGGGAAAAGAACGGTGGGGTGAAGATGTACCGATCATCATCCTCCGGGGTGCAGAGCGGCTTATCATTTATCATTAGCTGGCAGGATGTTACTCAGAGAAAACATCCACCATGAAGAATGCATTCATCTGTCTGTGTCTGATAACAAAACAGAAATCTAAATCTGTGAATCAAAACTCTGTGGACCGTCTGATCATGTTCATTTATTATAATAAAACGAATTTTAAAAATCATGTCAGTGTCATGTTGTTTTCTTTTGTGTTCAAATGAATAATTTACTGTAAATAAGTGTCTTCTTTGTTTGAATAAAATGAAGACTTTTATGTTGGGAATGTTGAGTTGTACAGGGAATTGAGCCCAATAAGACTACACTGCCACCTACTGATGGAAAAACACATCACCATAATGCAGCTAGCAAGTTGTATTCATTACAATTTGACTTTTAATGGAAAGGCTTTTAAGAAGATTGTACTTTGGTCTTAGGCAAAACACAAATGGTTGAGTGTTTTTATTTTGCTTCTGAGATAACAAAATGTCTGAAACTCCAAAATGAGCAGCAACAAAACATCAACACTGTCTTTGAGTATACATGCTTAATCTTGGGTTTGTTTTGGATGATTATGGATTGAAGTAATACACTGGACAAGTAAAATATACTTCTCTGTATGTGATTTTAGAGTTTTCTTTCTATTTTATATGAATAATGTTGTGAAATTCAGCATTTTCTTTTATTTAAAAGTCTAATTTATTTTTCAGGTGCTTCTGTGTCATGTGACCCAATGATTTCAAATCAATGCAGCATTGTAATTCCAAGTATGACACCTGTTGTTGTTAGATTTTAGTACAAATGTATGTCATATGAGTATTTTATTAACACATTTTTTTTTTTTTTAGTAAAGAGTCTTCTAAAAGGTGCTCAATGCTGTGAGAAAATGTTCTTACTTTAAACTGAACTTGTGAAGTAAATACAAAATATAAGCTGCTGATTTTCTTCCTCAAAATATCCATATGTCTGTGTTTTGATAAAAAAAATATTCCTCTCTAGAAAGTGGACTAGGGTATAATCCAATTAAGAGTAGTATGTTCATTTTTTCGACTGTAGTAACAATATCTGGTATTGATACTTTTGATACTTTAAGTGTATTTTGAAGATAATAGTTACGTTATTTAGCTTGAATAAATGTTTTGGTCACAAGGACTGTGGGCTGCGGTTTATAAGGGAGGAACCAACCCATAGGAGCAGGTGTAACGGTCAATTAACCGAGAAACACGTCTACACCGGAAATGACACCATATATCTTCAAAATAAGAGCTCAGAATTCAACTTTGTGGGGGAAAAAACAAGAAGTTCTGTGATATTATTTTAAGCTTAGTCTGAGGCTTCATATTATTTGAGTATTTTCAAATGTTGTTATGACGAAAATGTTTTAGCTATTAAATGTTGCTTTTGATTTGCTTGTATTTTTCTAAACACTAATTTAGTAGGATGCATATTATTAATTGTGTTTATCGTTACCAGTTAGGCCTATACTCTTCATGACAGTATGTGACAAAAATAAGGTTGGCTAATTATTGAGTGTTTAAAATATATGCCTGCTATGACTTGACATACAGTATGTCAAGTCATAGCAGGCATATATTTTAGGGGTTAGTATGTCACATACTAACCCCTTTTATTTTGTTACACATTGTATTTTCATATCAGGTTTTCTAACGTTTTTCCATTTTTACCAGGAGAACCACTCTTAAATCTGAGGCCTGGTGTTAAAAATATCCTGGTGAGCACTGAAGTGTTTATTAAACTTTTCTTTGTCAACTAGGAGCACATGGTGGGGAAAACAACACTTATATGAATTTCTAAATCACCACCAACATACCTTTTCCTGCTACCAGCCATAGCTACCAGCAGGTGGGGCTTGGTCCACAATGACCAGTCGGCTCTCACCTGTCAAAAAGATGCATTGACTGCTTTTATTTTGAAGTGTAAACCGGAAACGGGTTTACAACGCAGCAGCAGCGAGAGAGGTCTGTCTGTCCGTCCGGAGATGAGCGCACACCGGTGCCGGTTGCAGGCGTGCAGACAGCGGCAGGAAGGACTCGGACTACACTGTTTATCACCGTTTGTGAAACTCTGTCTCTGCAATGTTTGAAAAGCGGATTCATCCTCAAACCGTGTGACTGATTTAGACCGTGAAGATGTTGACAGACATGATTGTGGAGCAAGAATTTGAGATGAAGGAGGAGGAACCGTGGTACGACAAGCAAGACCTTGAACATGGTACAATTTCCTTTCAGTCTTTGTCTGTGAACACTATTGAAACAGAATAATCCTTACATATTACTACATTTTTTTTGCACAAATATGGATATCAAAGCTGTAAGGTATACAGATGTACCTTAATTAAACTCACTATTAAGCCCTGCAGGTGCACAGGATGTTAAATGTGTGATATTCTATGTGATTCTCTGAACGTATAACCTCTAATATTTTCAGTCAGGGTTTTTTAGTATAAAATCTGTTTTAATAGCAATTAAGCACCTTGACAGACTGCAGGAAAAGGCAGGAGTCAGCAGGACATTCACATATGCGGCAAAGTAAAAAAAAAAAAGGTCTGCCTGAATTGAAGAAGTGCCTTAGACTTAGACCATTCCCTCCTTTTCATTCTTTTGCACTGAAGCTGATGAATTTGTTTGTGTGATATTCCCTTACATCATAGTTGGGTAATCTTTACTACGGGATTATTTTGAACAGTAGATTAAATAATTAAAAAGGGGGTTAGGGTAATAGGGGTCAGGTAAAGATTAGCTGTTTAAGAATATCAAAACAAAAACCTGAGTATTCACTTCTTTAAAAAGTGGGTAACTACAGTGAAGTCCTCATGTCTCCATCGGGGACTAATTTGACATAGGTGTATTTGTATAAAAGCGTCCCTGATGGTTCCTCTCTGTCCCTCCTGCAGACCTGCAGCTGGCAGCCGAGCTGGGGAAGAGTCTCCTGGAGAGGAACAGGGAGCTGGAGCAGGGGCTGCAGCAGATGTACTCCACCAACCAGGAGCAGCTGCAGGAGATTGAGGTAAAGAGACGCATGTCACCTGTCTTACCTGTGGGACCACCCAAGGACCCTGATATACTGTAAAAAAGATGGTTGGCCTAGGAAAAAGTGTTCATGATTTGTGTGCAATATAGCATTCAATCCTTATGGGAATATTCTGGTCAAAATATATGAAATGGTACAATCACAAATCGATTTTGCATCACAAAGGCCTTAAAGAAAGAAATGACATGCTGCTGTACAAGGGCTTAATTGTGACTGGGGAGGAAGAGGACATATTTGTTTCCATCCATTTATTTTCAGGCTGCTAAACCTAAAGGACAGAGGTTTATTTGGGTTTGTGTATGCAGCTTGAGTGAATGACCTGCAAAACTATTTATAAGACTGCGTAAAATACACATAATGGAATTTAGGAAATATAAGAGGAAGGGGCAAAAGGCCACAGGCTAAATCCATACACATGCACTCAATTTAAGGAGAAATCCTAAAATAATTTAGAAAAAACAAATCAAATAATATTGAGCTGTTTATATGTAAATATAATCTTCCTAAAAAGATGCTGGAACTTGTCCTCAATTAAAGATCATTTAGTAAAACAAATCTTTGTAGCCAGGTTGGAAATTCATGAGTTTAAATTGAGTATAATAACTAAATGTATCATGTATCAGTTATCAGGTCTTTATAAAGGGACTAATAGGCGATAATCGAGTTAGTGTATTATGCAAGAATTTAAGTGACTTTTTGTTATGGATTATTGTTATGCAACGCACAATGACCCATTTAATTACAATGTATTATTTGCGTTACAATACACCTTTATTCAAATGAAGAAAAAAATGTGTATATATGTGTTTTGTTGTTGAAGAACAAAGCTTGAATCCTGTCCATCTGTCTGAAGAAAAATAATGATAAGGAAGGTGCGTGCAGGATTTCCAGTAAATCCTTAGCCTAGGTTTTTCTTTTAAACTGAAGTTACAGAAATTAGATATTTAGCTTTTTACAGATTTTCCTGATTTAAGGCAGAGTTTTAATTTCCTTGAGTGAGGTCTGTGTGACACTAAATCCTTCTCTGTCTCTGCTGACACACAGCTAATCTCTTAAGACCTGTGCTGGATACTTGTGACGTCAAATGTTTGATTCTAGATCACTACATGCAATTATTTAACTGCTTTACTTGAACTAAAAGGCATCAAATAGAGCCACTTAAATAATCTTTAAAAAGATATCTGTTTAACTTAACCATACTGTACATGTGTGTTATTCATTGACTGTCTATGGGTGTGCAGTCTGACTCTGAGCTGTGAAGTAGAGGCTGGTTTTTCTGTGGGTTTACTTTCAGTACGCAGATTAGATGAAGGAAGGTTCAAAGTGTCCTTGCTGCCACAGCCGATAAGATAACTTGTTCTTAAGGAAAATGTGACTTTATAGAGCAACTGATTAGGACATTCAGGCGTTACTGTGATTCTCTAATCACATGTCCTTTAGTCAGCACTTTTATTTCTTGTCTGTTATGCTAGTTCAAAAAACTAAATAAGCAGCTTAACATCCAAGTATTATTATTATGATTATTATAAAACCATTTTAAAATTGTTTTTAATAATATGAGAGGTTTGTTCCCATTTAAATATATCACCAATTTAACAATCAGAAACTATTGACTCGGCTGGTAATTTAAAATGATAAAGATATACATTTTCAGTCAAATTGGGCATTAGCAATCGGCCAAAATTAGTTGGGAAAAAATCTGCATGTTACATAAGGACAAACAAATCTAATTCCCTGCAAAACTATCCCTGTTTCTTTCTTGGATTGTCCTTTTTATTTGTATCTTTTTGTATGTAAAGTGCCAACGTTCTTTTTTTGTGTGATACATAGTTTCAATGAAGTTAACACACTCTCTCCTCCAGTACCTGACCAAGCAGGTGGACCTCCTCCGTCAGGTCAATGATCAGCACGCCAAAGTGTACGAGCAGCTGGACGTGGCGGCCCGAGAGCTGGAGCTCAGCAATCGAAAACTGGTTCAGGACAACAGGACGTCCCAGCAGAAGATCCAGGGGTGAGACTGAGATGTGGAAAATCTGTTTCAGAAACAATATCCAACAGATTTCCCAAGTTATTATAAAAAGAACAGGGTTGTACAAAGTCTTGAAAGTTTGTAAATTGGTTTATTTTAGTTGAGGTACCTTGAAAGTGCTTGAAGAGTGCGATGTTTACTCTTCAAAAGGTGTAAGCCTATGTATCAGATACCTTACATGTCCTAGAAAGACCAATTAAACTAACATAGCGGTGTTTCCTCTGCAGGCTGGTGGAGACGGTGGAGCAGCTGCAGACGCAGGTGGAGGAGCTGCAGCACCAGGTGGAGACGCTGAAGCTGAGTCCTGCTCAACCTCTGAAGCGTCCGCACAGAGAGAAGTGTTCGCCCCGCAGCACGCAGAGTGTGTCCTGCCTGAAGGAGCTGCAAAACACTCTCAGGTGAGGAGACAGATACTGTGTTTACATCATTGGTGCTCAGTCAGTGGACACACTCGGGGTGGTAGTGACAACAAATAACGATACAGGACTCTTTCCAAGCCCTATAATTGGAATGAGTACACTTTCAATCCTTTATTCATCAATCGTTCACCTGTTTGACCCCACTTTGGGCTAAAATACAAGTTTAGTTCTGAGATAATAAGTCAGAAAAGGAAAAGAAATGGAGAACTAAATATTGGTTTACTTATTTGACAAGGAAAAGCCTCATTGGAATTAGTTATCACATTTACAATTGCAGCACAATAAGTAACGTTTTAGACGTACAACATATAACAGTTGGAGACTAAAATGTTATATATAAGATTTACTGTTTAAGACATTCATCAAGCAAAAATGACAAACATCTGCTGGTTTTAGCAACATCCATGTGAGGATTTGCTACTTCTCTCTGTTTTATACTAAGTTTAAGCTTAATATATGTGGCCATTTCAAAGGAATATTATTTGGGAAATGCGTCTGTTATTATTATTTAAAAAAGATTGAAACCCCTTTCATATGTGCATCCTGAAAATGCTTTACGAAATAAAAGCGTATTAATGGACACTGTGAAATAGTGTTAGGAAATGATTTGGCTAAAGTGTCTCTTGTTGGTGTATTGAAATAGTCAGCCTTAAAAAATGTTTTTTAAATCAAAAAATGATAAATAACCACTATAAGAACTTCTACAGTAACTTATTTCTCGACCTGGTTGAGAAAGATCTATCCTAAATGCGTTGTCACTGATCCAGAAGCTCTTTGTAAGCCTCAAGAAGGAAGCAGAAAATCCTCCTGGCTTTAGCTCTTCCTCTTTGTGCTAATCTTCCTCGCTGGCAGTCGGCCATGTCTGCCTCGCAGCAGGTCGGAATGTTTTGTGCTGCGTTGTGTGACAGGTGCATTTAGTCTGCCCCTTCAAAACATCCAGGTCAGTCGGAAGTAAATCCCTCTGATAAACAGGACAGGTCTGGACTGGATGAGGTTGGAAGGAAGGAGGTCGAAGTCTTCCCGCTGAACACAGCGTCTCAATATCTGTGATACTTCAGCTGATTTCTAATCTACTTGGCTCTGCTGATTAGTTCTTGATGACCTGCTTTTATTCCCTCTTTTTGGTTCTAGGTGTTGATTTTATTGCCTTGCATCTCCTGTTGTATTTCTTCCGGTTTTCAGTGCATTGGTATGATTTATTCTAGCCAAAAATACTTACACATAGTTGTAATTAAAAGACAATTAAAAACACAATCAATTGACAAGACTTTATAAATGTGAATCAACTCCAAAAATAGTTTTTGGTTTGTTTCTATAATCTATCTAAATAATCTAAATGGCAAGAAAACACATTTCAAGTTAAAGGTACTCGATGTATACTCAAAAAAACAAAAATAAATGTTTCTTTTAATTTATTCAAATACCCAGCACTGTTTGCCAGACATTTACCAAGAAAATGACTTTTGTGACCGTTTTTAACGTCCCATAACTCCTCTACAGTGCCGTTAGTTTGAACCTGACCTTTGTCACACGTCGTTATTGATTCTCCACGGGGCACTTCCTGTCACCTTTCACTTTGTTTTGCCTCATGAATCACGCAAGCGATAGATGAAACACTTAGGTCAGTTGCGAAAGACAAAATAAATTATCAGCCTATAATAATAAGGAAATATAAAAACAGCTGACAAAACCGTTTCCACTCAAACTATTTGCCAACTATGGAGATTTTTATCATATCACCTTTATCTGCAAATTAAGTATATCTGTGGACTCTTAGTTATGTTGAAACTATTTGTGTGGCTGTATGAAGAAATCTAGTTCCTGGAAAGCTTTTGGAATACTGTAGATGTGAATGTTACTGAGTGTTGAAACCATCAGACATTAACGGTAACCTATTATGCAAAATCCACTTCTTCATGTCTTTTCTACTTAAACATGTGTCCCCTCTGTGTAAAGAGATTCTGAAAGTTTCAGGAAAAAAAAATTGCTCACTTTTTGTCCTGATCCATTTATATAAAAACCTGTCTGAAAATGAGCTGATCAGATTTTGGCCACTTTATGATGTCATAACGATTTTGTGGGTTACCATTAGACAATAACCAACCAAGGTAACACACCCCCCCCCCCCCCACACCTTATCACCTGAATCTCCTCCTAGAGCACCATTGTGTTCTTTGTAACCAAATATCTCTCAGAGGGGCGTGGGGAGGGGCTCCTTATTTTCATCTAAAGTAACAGACAGAGAATCAGCACTTTTGAAACAGGGCTTTATGGGATGCTGCAATGATCTGTTTGGTATAATATATTGATGAAAAACAGTACAATAGGGGACCTTTAAGGGGTACAAAAATATGGTGAAAATGCCTGTTGTTGTGACTGTCTGTGTCTCTGTGCAGGTACGACTACGACGACCCCTCAGACGGTCTTGAGCCCCTCGACATGTCGTGGCACGAGGAGGAGCAGGCGTCTCTGCGGCAGTCCCTGCGCAGCCTCCAGACTCAGTTCGCCGGTGAGCGCGCACGCAGGGAGCAGTCGGAGCGCGAGGCCGAGCTGCTGGCCGGGGAGAACGCAACGCTGGAGCATCAGCTGGCAGGGATGGAGGGCTGCAAGGTGTGTGTGTGGAACATATGTTCATCTCTTCACACTTAACACATACACAAACAACACGTCTGCAGAACGACGTGTGATTTTGTCAGTCTGGGGTCCTAATGTTTGGTTTCAAAGTCCCCAATCCTTGAGGAAATAAAATGTATAATACTCTTTAGATCCCGGCACTAGTGGCACTAGTTATAATTTGAAAAAAGTCAGTACAATTGGGCTGGAATCCTTATCTTACTTTTGATGGCGACTTCAATGTAACTCTACCTGGATTTAATACTATCAGATTAAAGGGTTATTCTGCAATGACGTATCAGGACTATTGTAGAGTTCTTTTGTTAGTTAAGGAGCCAGTGGAGTGGAATCTTTTTAGAAGAAAGACAACTTTTATCAAGGAACCACAGCGCTTCACTTTACACCTTACATTTGACAAACCTAATCTTTTACCAAACTTTAAGACTTTAATCTCAGAAATCAGTTTGTTTTTTCTGGATGTTCTCCTCTCCGCTTCGTATTTCTCTTCTTTTTTATTTTACCTACAATGGCCTAACACAGCCATATAATTCAATATCTTGCTGCTGCACTGCTCTTTGTTTTGTCGTCTTATTTTCACAAGGACACTTTAACATTAGTGTCACTGACTCAATCTTAGTCTTTTGAAACAACACGTCATCATCTCTCTTTCCTCTCTCTGTTCCAGACCAGAGTAACCGAGCTGGAGCGTGAGGCGGAGGAGCTCCGTCATCTCTGGAAATCAGATTCCTCTACGAGATCCAGCCGGCCGGACAACATCCACAGCCTGCTGCCCAACTCCATGTTCCTGAACCCGGAGGAGGAGAGCGAGGAGGGGGCCGCTGCAGCCAAGAGCCCCTGGGCGCTGAAGTCCTGGGACAGCGAGCGGCTGGCGAGGACCCCGCAGACCCCCCACAGGGTGAACGACCACGAGTGCTCCTGCGTGCGCCGAGCAGAGGTGGTGAAGTACCGCGGCATCTCGCTGCTCAACGAGGTGGACGCGCAGTACAGTGCCTTGCAGGTGAAGTACGACGAGCTGCTGAGACGCTGCCAACCGGGGCAGCAGGAGGAAGAGGAAGAGGAGGAGGAGGGGGAAGAGATGGAGGAGGAGGATGGACAGACGAATCAGTCCGTCCAGACTGCATGTCTTTCTGCTGCTTGTCCCTCTCTCACAGACTTTAAAGATGACTTTAATCAGCCCGAGTACAAGGAACTTTTTAGGGAAATCTTCTCTCGAATTCAAAAAACCAAAGAGGACCTGATTGAGAACAGAGGGAGAGCCTCGGCGGGTGAAGGGCTGCCTAATTTGCATAATTAGCTTCTCGTAAAAAAAATATTTAATGATTGTCTTCCAGATATAGACTCTTAGAGTAGCAAGTGAAGCTAATGAAATCTACACTTTACTGTATGTTTTTTGCCCAGAAATGGCGGTTGCCATGCAAAGCGGGTGAAGATGAGTGATGCAGGAACAGGAAGGCCGAACATCACCAGCTCTGTGGCTCATCAGCACACAAACACCAGTGCCTGCCGTCCCCACTGTGCACTCACTCTACCTCACTTTGCAAAAACAAGCTCCAGAGGAAATCGTTTCTGGGTCTTATTTTCATTAACACTTTATTCTACAGGGTCCCATCATTTCTTAAAGTTAGCTAGAAAGATGTAAAATCACACAAAGGTTCCTGGAAAAGACTTAAATATGTTATTCTAAGCTAATTATAGAGAAACTGGAGATGACAAGTTGAAAAAAAAGTGTATATGTATACATATATAACTGATTAATTTGTAGTTTTATTAAATTAATTGTTTAGTATATAGCCCATAACAAGTTCCCAAAGAACAATATGACGTCAACAAACGACTTTTGTCTAAGGAACAGTTCGATATCCAAAACATACATTAAATTAGCTTGATAGAAGTAGAAAAACCAGCCAGTATTCACCTTTCAGGAGCTGGAATCAGTGTCTGTAAACGTTTGTTGCTTAAAGAAGAATCACAGATGCTCTAAATTGTTGCCGATTTATCTTGTTTTGAAGAGCTAATTAACCAGTAGTTTCATCTCTAATTGCTATTGCGTATTTTTGTATTTGAAATCAGTGAATTCTATTGTTTATTATTTTACACATGGTCTTAAAATAGTGAAGGTGTGAGCCAGACAACTTGATGGTGAGCAGAATTTCATCATCACTACATCCAACATTGGCCCTGTTCAGACCCGGCATTAACATGTGACATCGTTTTTACCTTAACATTTGATACATTATAATAACAAGAACATTCTTTTGAATTATTAACTCAGTTGAACTTGAATATTTCCCATAACTCTCCCAGTGATTAGTCCAACATTAAACGGCTCTTTTTCAGGAACCTCGTAGAAAATGATCATAAAGATAACAGATCCATGGCTTCAAATGTTGTCGCTGTATCCGCCATTTGATTTGTTTACTTTGCTCCTGCTATCAATTGTGAAGTTTCTTTATTTTTCTTTACAACAAAAAAAAGAGAGAAAATAAGGTACCTTTCTTGGTGAGTTTTGCCTGAGAGACCACAGCAAGTTGTTGATTTGGTGAAGGAGTTTATTATATTAGAAGTTGGTGATTCAAGGTCAAATATATAGGGATCTTTTGTAAGGTAACATTTATTTCTTTAAATTATACTTGATACTTGTACAATAGGTGAAGAGACTGTGATTGAATGTATTATTAAAGGGAAGTTCTGAGGTTTACCAAAAGACTAACTCGATGTACTGGACAATGTAACGGCCTCCTAGAATGTTGTTTATCACGGAAACGTGTTTTGATTTAGAGGGGTTTCTCAGCAGCACTGTTCTTTTGCTTTTTTCCTTGTTAAGTTCACACTTTGTATAAAATCACATTGAGATGCACTTTAGAAATTGCACATCATTATTGTTCTGTCACTTTACATGTCTTTCATATGTAGTTATAAACAAGCGTGCTGAATAATCTGCAGTATGTATGTACGATGTGTTTTTACCTGTTTCATGAGTGGACCTTGTGGTTTATGTCAGAGCCATAAAACATGAAGCAAGCGCCACATCTGTGTCCTTATTACTGCTGTTACTGTGTTGTAAAATATGATAACATGTTACTCAGAGATTGATGAACTCAAACATATACGTATTTTATCAGCCTGGAAATAAAACCTGAAATATCATTAGCAGTGGGAACAGGTGTTGCGGTGGCAGCACAAAAATTAGAGCAAACATTAAAAAAACAAGGAAATGTGTTCTTATGTCAGTATTTGAAACCAACTATTTGAACAAGGTAAGGCTTTAACCCTTAAATTGTTTCATTAGCCTGGGCGATACAGTCATGTGACAGGCTGTGTAAAATGGGTGGAATAACCATTTTATTACGGTGCAATATGGGTCTAATGTAATATAGGTGTAATAATGGTATAATGTGGGTGTAATACGGGTGTAACATTATTGTAATAGGGGGGTGTTAGTGTGTAATCACGGTGTCATTTAGATGTTACATGGGTGCAATGTAGAAAATAGCAATCAATTAATTGATTGTCCATTTAAGGGTTAAGAACATTAAAGGTAGGGTAGGTAAGTTTGAGAAACCGGCTCGAGATCGCTTGAATTTGAAAATACACAACCGGAGAAAATCTGCCACTTCCTTACAGAGCCCCTCCTCCAACACACACGAACGCGCACATGACCAATGAGGGCACGAGATAAGTTTGTGCACAGATGGAAGGCTGACAGGCAGGTAGGCCATCCAGTTATTTTAGCCGGGCCGGCTCACCAATTAAAGGTCTGACATGTAAAGGTTACTAACCCTTAACATATCAATAATAACTAATAATGACAAAAGAAAACGTCACCCGTTGGCATTATCAGCGTTTATTGAGCAAAGTAATAAACTAATGAAAAAAGAATACAGCGGTCGTTATCTGATGATGTCCTGATGTCCTACATTTCCTCTCTTAGGAAGTTTAAAAGCATCATTGTTCCTGTTCCTCTCTGAATGAATGGGTGGGAATTCGTCTTGTGAGGCACTTATAGCAGCACACGGCGATACACCAGTGTATCCATAGCAACAACAACTCCCAAATCACTCCAAAATGGCGGTCCAGTGTTTGAACCGGACCACGAGCCACTCTCTCGTCACATCCCTTGCACTTTGTTCATACAAATGGATTCAATCACGACAGATTTCTGATCAACATTACCGGGAAAAAAAATTCAAAGTTGCATCCTTATTGGCCGTCATCAAATCATAAAAGGAAAACCAAACTCTGCACATTCAACCAAAAACAAACCTCATCATCAGCCATTTAATCCACTTTCTCCGATTTTATTGTTCAGTACACATTCCACTGCATAATACAGACATGTGTGAAAGCCACATTTCATGCGGCAGTTTCCAGCTCCATGATTGCCAACGATATTAAGAGATTTCTGCTGTATCTCATTATGCATAATAACATTGTGACTTTTTGCTTGTTTCTGCATCATTTTCTTTTCACTTATTGTTTCAGGACTCCTGAATTTGGCACAGTTTCTTCAAGTGCCTTCACATGTTTTACTTAGAATACCTTAATTAAATACCATACTCCTATTAGAGATAATGTTCTAAGTTAATAGTTGAAAAGTAAATACGGTTTTCTTCCCTCGAGGGCTTCAACATTTTTTTTTATGATATGAGAAAGTATATTGTGTTTTTTCGGGCAAAATATAGAAATCAGGAGATAAATGAAAGCACTCTGATCCCCTTCGCTTTCAATAGTAAACTGATCTTTAAAAGTTTAATTAAAAAATAATCAAACATGAGGTCCAACAAATCCAAAAATCTACCGATAAACCTTATATATTCCTTGTATATAGCCATATACCCCCCTCAGACACTCAGCTCTTGTGAGTTCCTTTCCTTCGCGCTGCATCAGATTGCTTGTGTCAGTCAGAAATGCTTCAGTTGAAATGAAATAAACTTCATGTTCTGAGCAGACGGCCGACGTCTTTTTGTCCTCCACTCGCCCGCCCTCAGAGCAGGGCGAGCTGTGATTGTGATTGGCTCTCGTCTCTCTGGCTGCCCTCCCACTAGACAACCTGGAGAGGATTTGATTGGCTGACAGGGGACTGCAGGCTCTCAGTGTCAGGACGGAACCGTTCCCTTGAGGTACCACATCCCCGCATGGCTGATGCAGCACTCCTGGAACCACAGACAGGTACCATCAGTGAAGAAGAAGAGACGTAAGCTCTGTGATATAATGTCAGTTAGGATATTCTTGTCCTTAAGGATCTGAGTAATTGTATTTTAGCTGCACAGTTTACTATTGACTTATTAAAAGGAGCTGAGGTTGAACTTTCAAAATTAGAAGGAAACAAAAAAAGAAAACGTCCACCCTTGTTCAAATGTATTCCATACCCATTAACAAGGCTACAAATGAAAAGCAAAAATGGTCCCCAGTGATGCATACTGGTTAAAAAGTAATCTATTCAGTGATTACTCACATTTAGCATCCGGTCGATGTCCGCCTTACAGGCGTCTCCTAACTCCTGTGTGAGTTTGGCTTGAATCATAGTCCTCCTGATGCGGTAGTTCTTGTTGAACAGTTCATACAGCAGGCGGCGTTGCTGCAGGAAGAAAGAAAGATTTAATAAAAAGGGAAAGATGTCAACATTACACTTATTTACTTTCTAATAGACAGATAATGAGATCAATACATCTCAAAGAAGAAGAATTAGCTTAGCACAAAGAGTACACCAGGGCAAACTGCTAGCCTCTGTCCAGTGATAACAAACACACCAACCACCACCCCTAAATCGCTCATTATTCTTTCTATAATGCTTGTGTAATCTGTACTAATTTTGAAGTGTTTTTGAATCTCATGTAAGCTGTTGAGTCCAGCCCAGAAAAACAAAAGCCATATTCATCACTGTAAAAACCACAGCTTTTCTGTTTTTACACAACACAGAAAGAAGACTTAAGGATTGAGTTAGTGAGCTTTAGAGCTGCCGCTGTGTGGAGTTTGCTTCCTTGGACAAATAAGAGAGGCGTTGATCTTCAGATTTAACTCTGGACAGGAGAGCGTGTGGTACTTTCACTTTAAGGCAACAAGAGTCACCTCTCATGTCGGGGAACTTAACAAAGGAAGTGTAGTGCAGCCATTTGCAGCTAAATACCACAAAGTGTCAACAGTTCTACTTCTCTCTTCTGTGTGGCGTTGCAGTAATGACTCTCGCAGGTCATGGCTCACACAGACAGTGCATGTGGTTTCTGAAGTTTCATGGGAAATTTCAGAGAACTTGTGGCTTGTGCTGCAGAATGTGCATGCAGAGACAAGATGCAAAACGGATGTAGACTTGCTATAAACCTGTGAAATAGTTTACCTTGTCAAACTCCTCTCCAGTCTCCCACAAACCAAACACCTTCTGCTCATCAGTGGCTGCTGTGGTCTGAGCAGGAAACTGAAAACAGAGGGAAGCAGAAGTTAGAGAAGCATTTCAACAGGTTATCAGTTCATATCTCTAGTTCAAGTTAACTTGAACTAGTGTGTGTATAAGAAAGTGTGTGTATAAGAAAAGTATAAAGCATGCTTGTTCTTTAAAACCTTGATTCAAATGTACAAGTCACCATTTTATGCAACATTTAGGAATTGACAGCAATGCTTACTATTCTCTCGGACACTTAATTTATAGGACTGACACTTTCTGGCTGATTTGTCAATATGCTATTAGTGAGGGAAACTTCTGAAGCAATTGGAAACAGGACTCGGAGAGACACGAGGAGAGCTGGAGCTTTGATGGCAAACACTGACGGTTTATTTGGAGCTTCGGCCGGAGAATTCACAAGACATGTCACGAGCCACGAGTTGACACAGGTTGAGATGCCAAATCAATTCTGAGGGTTCTCCTCTCTGGTAGGGGGTTTTAACTAGTTTGCTGAGGGTAATCAACATTCTTCAATAGATTCTTAAACAGCTGAAGAAACTGAATCAACTTTAGTTGTCGCTTATGGCTCGGGGTCATCTACACCCCGAGAAGGATGTGTTCCAGGTGTCCCACAACAATAACTATCTCTGACTGAGAGTTGCCCGGTCATAAACTGGTAACAACAACTAAATGCCAGGGCAGCCCCTCCTTAAGGGGGATAGCGGCTGTCCAAGGCTGGGCATCTGCGTCCGAGGGCGAAGGAGGACATGCAGGGCAAATTATTCCCCGACACTATTGTATGACCAAATCATAATTTGTCAGACAACAGCTAGTTTTACTTTTCTAAGTGTTCTAAGTGGTTAAAGTCCCCTACGTGTGCCGTTTTGGTTTCAAGACCCTGGTTTGCGAGGATACCCAAAAAGTCCTAGAAAGACAAGGTAAACTTAACTAATGTGCATTTAAAAAAAAAAGAGGAATAGTTTTGGCAAAAACTGAAAGGTACCATGGGGTCAGATTAGAATTTTCCAAAGGGGGGTTCGTTTAGCATGAAACACTTGAAATAACTAAAGGATCAGTTTAAAAAGAAAGTAGAAAGGCAGTGAGGTCATAGAAAACTATTTCTGCTAAAAAGTTAGCAATGATTGAGAGTCAGAGCTAAACATTTCAGATGTGTGTATCTCACACTGCACTGTAACTTTTATTCATGTACCTTTGTTATTCATGTTTTATTATCTCTGCTTTTAAATGAGTGTTTTTAAATGCCCTTTTATAATGTTTTTCTTAATGCTGTTAATGTCATTTCATTTTTGTAAAGCACTTTGAATTGCCTTGTGTTGAAAAGTGCTATATAAATAAACTTGCCTTGCCTTGCCTTGCCTTGCCTTGCCTTGCCTAAGGAAAGAAGCGCTCCTAAATGTATTATTTTCAGGGCGCAGAAGGGCTGTATGTCTCATGCTTTAGTCGTGACAATTGTGCTCTTCCAAAGCATAAGGTTGGCAGTTTGCAGGTTGGGTCTGGATTGTTTAAAGATGGTTTATTGACGCATATGTTTGCAGATTAGCTCAGAACAGGTTGGGTGGCTGTGGCATTGGTTTACCTGTCCAACACTTCTCCATAGGCTCTGAATGAAAACATACCAGAAACTGCGTATTTCAATGTGTTTGGGCTAGTAAATACTTAGATAAAGTATAATTTAAAAAATATATATAATTAAAATATAATACGATTTTAAATTTAAAAGAATAAAACAATTAAATAGGCTGTTTTGGTAGACCGTCTGTTCATTTGTTCTGTTCATATGCCGAGGCTAAAACATGGCGAGCACTGCTGCGACCAGGAGGACCAACACTGAGGAGGATTATCGAGCAGACTCAAAACTGATCTGTGAACTGTCAGACATCTCAAACAGCAATGTTGTCTGTGATGTAGAAGGCTGAGTCAGCTGATTGCAGATCTGCCTCCGTTTGTAAACAACTAAACGACTAAGTCCCTCGCTGAGCAGTAATGAGCTTTGCTTTGGGACCAATAATCTGTTGCATAACAAAGACGGCATCAGGCCAGTCCCTCCCTATGGTGGTTAGAATCCTCCACATGAAGGGCTCAGATTGGATAAGAGCTAAGCCGGGACAGGGCTGGTCCTGGCAGGAGATCTGGCTGCTTATGAAACACGCCCTGCAAACGCCACACACAGTAAAAACAGCTACAAAAACAGAGTGAGCAGATGACATCCTTCTATATGAAGCCTACACACTGCTCCCTCAGTCCCACACAGAGAGACCCACACACTGAGGTATCAGGTGGCTGCTGGAAGCTGAGTGGAACCTGAGAAGCAGCCCTGCGTTGCTTCAGTGCCTCAACACAAGAAAACGACCGTTAATGTCGTTATTCTGTTATTCTAAACTGATAGCTGCATTGAAGCTGAGAAAGCCCCTTATTCAGCAAGCAGGCAGTCCTTACTGGACAGAAGAGTAGCAGCAGCTCTCAGTACAACACAAAGGTGGAGTAATCTAAGCACTTCTAAAGCTGACGTGCAGAGGAACACTCAGGTCTGTTTTCCCTCCCGGCATGGCCTTTGACACGAGCCAAAATTAACAGAAAGATAATGAATTCACTTATGAAAAAGCTGCCAATTCATCTTCGGTAGATAAACAAATTATACTTATAAAGTTATACTATACGGTTATATTATAAAGTGAATTCATTTTTGTCCAATCATCTAATGGGTTTATCACTAATGACTTGACACACTTTTTAATTTTGAAGATAGAAAGTACATTTTATGTGAAGTGTATTCATTTTAGCACGCGTGTATGAAATATGTTGTGATATCATATATGATAATGTTGTCATTGAAATTGTATATGCTGTATTTTGTGTTGACCTGCCCAGGGACTAGATGGAAATTAGCAAACTGCTATAATCTGGTACAAAGCATCTTATCTCTTTGAGATTTATGCACTTTCTGTACGTGGTCCCTGACAACTAAAACAATTAACTAAACTAATGAGCAAGGGTCGATCTGGAAAGAAAAGGTGCTGCCATTGAAGTTGAAAGCAATATAACTGATGTTTTGACCCATGATGATCCTTCAAGCTGGAATTCTAGATTCATATTTCCTCAATTTTGCGAATTGCTCACATTAGTGCAGCAGCCCCTTGCAGTGTTTTCACAGACAGTTTGTCTATACACTGACACTGAAGAGTATGCACAGGGAACACATATTGAGAAAGGGAAGAATGAATAGGAGCCTCCAGCGTGAATGACTTGGAGTTTTAGATCCAAAAGTGTAAATCCTGAGTTACGACAGTAGAGATCCTGGCTGAATACTCACAGGCACCATTATCTGTTTGCACTGGCAGAGCAGTATGGCGTCCTGCAGCATGTGGTCCGAGATGGAGGGGTAGATGCTGTGTCCCGACGGCATGGAGGCGATGTGGAGGCCAAACAGCCTCTTGAACTCGTTCAGTGTCAGTACAAAATGCTTCTTGAAAGTCTTTTTCACAAAGTCCTTCAGCTCCACAGACGGCGCGTTGGCCGGACTCCCCGTGTTACCATTAGTGTGGTCGAAGGCGGGGGAGGTGGCGCTGGGGTAGCCGTTCACAGAGCCGTTGATGGCGGAGGAGGAAGAGGAGGTGTCCATGGGTTCGTCTTCCCTGTCGCTGACCGGTTCCTGTTTGACCTGGACGCTGCTTTCTGACCGTCTCGTGTCCCGGTCCTTCTGCATGGACGACTTGTTTCCCTGAGCGCGGTCCTGAGCCTTCTTCAGACGCTGCTCCCCGGTCACATGGACGGGATCTGGAAAATAACACCAGGGACGTCAGGAGGTAAGATCATTTGTGCAGAATGGGTCATTTCTTGTGTGTTTACAGGGGTTAGAACAATGACTGAGTACACACCAGGCTGAGGGGAGTTCTTTGGCATGAAGTCTTCCTTGGAGAAGTTGAACACTTTTTCCAACCTTAGAAGGGAAGGACGAGAGATTGGTACAAATTAAACACAGTCCACAACTCATCAAGAACAACTTTGAATGCATACTGATGTTTGCTCAGCTTGTTTCTCAGGTACTTAAAATCCACCTGACGAGGACCTTATATATCCTCATAAAATCCTTATATTATTAATTATAAAGTTCAAAAAACAAACTTTCAATCAATGTCAATTTATGACAACCACATGATAATAACTGCTCAAAAGGGATACAAAGCTTTTAAAATGGACAGATGTTTAAATTAAAGTGAAGGATTTCTCAAGGTTTCAAAAGTGTTGTTAACATTTGTAATCGTTTAAGAACACAACAGAATATAACATGGGTCTATCTTGTTTTTGTTTTTTTAAATGATGCCTTTAATATCCCGATTCACACGGTTATTTGAGTGTGACATACTTGCTCTGGATGCCGAGCCACAGCATGTGTTGCCTGTGGGCAATGTCTGTGTGTTTCTTCACAAATTCTACATCGGTGGGCAGCAGGAACTCCCAGCCGCGGTTGACTCGAGGAACAGCCACATGCTCCAGGAACTCCTTCACATCCTCCGGAGGAAGCTGACAGAAGGAGGAGGAACAACTTGTTAGTTCTGTTTACCTGAATCAGGGGAAAAGCTGCAGCCTCAAGGTTTCATTAAGCAAGCCGCAGCATGCGTTCAGAGACGCTCCAGTGGAGTAACTCACAATAATGCAAACGTTCTCTTCCTCACATTATTTGAGGATGCTTGTCCTTTTATTCAGCGCCTGTGCTATTTCTGTGATTAACTGTCATATCAGAAGGATTTATTAGCAATATATGAAACCAATTCAGTCCAGGTTCCTTTTAATAGAAAGTCAAACAGAAAAAAGGCATCACACTTCCACTAACAACTTCCCTGCAAACATGTTGAACACCCAAGAGACTCAATTACCCTGAAAGCAGCCTCTGGGGCAGTGAATATTTTAAGGCTGAGCGCCTCAAAAAACAATTAGTTTTTCCCTACTAACTTGCAATTTTTAAACATTTTCATGAATGTCAAATTACAAACAATGATTGCAAACAAGCGTCTTTGAGCACCAGCAAAAGAGCTATATGAATACCATGTATTATTATTATTACAAACTGAATCATAGTTACATTTGAAAGAAAACCACGAAATGTTATTATTTCGGCAGAAAGAAAATGCTGACTGTTGGACATTCAGTCATGTTGGGATTACTGTCTTACTTTGATGATGGATGCAATCTCCTTTCTCATCACAGAGCGCTCCAGAGTGAACCTCCACATCTATAAAAGAAACAACAGATGACTTTTAAATCATGTACTATTTGCAAACAAAACACACCAGGCCCCGCACTGATATTGCTTTCATTTTGCTAACTCAATAAAATGGACAAAAGTAATTGACAGCAGCTCACCACAAAGTCCCGGCCCCGACAGAGCACCTCGGCAGGGACCCCGCTGTGAGGACTGCAGGTGTTTTTAGGATAGAGGACATCACTGCAGAGAAGACAAACAAACAGAGACATCAGTGAGCTGCCAGGTTTATAAATCCTCTCAATGTAGGCTGCAAAACTCATTTTCAACACGTTTATCGGTTTTAAAACTTTTAGTGACATTTCCTCTCACCTCTTGACCACCCAGTTGCCCTGCACAAGCAGCGCCACCTGCTGGATGCAGCGCAGCGCCGCCGTTGAGTCCGTGCCGGAGGCGAGCAGGCCCATCAGGTTAGCAAACGGCATCACTTTAACTAAAGAGCAGAGGAGACAGGGGAGGAAATATTAAACATTACTGTAAGAGGAAGGAAAACCAAAGTGAATGTTGGTTGTGTGAAAACATGATGCAGTTCATGGTTATGAGAAATGTACTGAGCAAAAGGTATGACTGGTTTGGAAATCATTTCACATACACTGGAAATTCATATAAATACTTTTTTGCCCCCTTGTGGCACATAGACAACTACATGGGAAATGTGGACCTCTTTTAAATTAAGCGACTCGCAAAATATACTTGTATTGACAATAAGTATGATAAATTAAATATCGGGTTGATATAAAACACCCATGAAAATATCATGTTAGCAGATTGTTTTGTTTTGTTTAAATGTGGCGTACCGTTCTTCAACAGGGTCTTGACCTGCTCTCCCAGAGGCAGAGTGCGGAGCTGAGCCATGGAGAGCACATTGCTGGGACCAACAGGCTTCACACTGACATTCAGAAAACAGTCGGAGAGAGACAGAGAGGGAAACGTCAAAGAAAAACCTCTGATATTATGTGATAAAAACGTTTAGTTGTGTGGGGGATACTTACAGTTTTTCCTCTGCAATAGGCGGCATTAGCATTGCTAGGTACTCCCTGCAAAAATAAAATTAAGCATGTAAGGATTATTAAGAATTACATAAAGACAGGACATTAAGATAAAGATTACCAATTAGGCTGGAGTCGTGGTAGAATCAACAAGTCAATCAACAGAAAAATGACTGCAGACTTTTAAGAAAGTAGCACGCAGGGAATCAGACATTAACTCAACAAGTTATATTTGCAATCAGACCAAACGGGGACCTGGGTGGCAGGAAGTACATGTATAGATGTAATATTACCGGTAAGTAACAAAGCAATCTTAGGTCAGCACGATCATTCAAGGTGAAGGGAAGGCAATAGTGGCTTTGTTTACCAAAAGAAAATGTCACAGACTTCAACAAAGACTAGACTAGTTGAGTGAAAGTCGTGAAATGTATTCAAACGTCTGTTGTTGATGTTCGTACTCACTTGGGGGTTTTGACCAGCTCAGAGTTCTCCGAGGCGTCCATTGACTGGCAGAACAGATACTGCCGTTCATGCTCCGAGTGCCCATCCTGATGTTCAAAGTTACAAATCAAAGAAGAAACTGATGATGAAGAGATCTACTGACCACAATGCAGCAAGAGGAAGCTAAAAGACATATTTAGTACACAAACCAGAGGTTCGCTAGACTTTTTCGCTGCCCCTCATTTTGACGGACAGGATCGTAACATTTCTGTCAAAATCCATTATTACCCGTCGGCAGTTTGAACTGACAAAAAGCAAATCCTCAAATGTGAGTAAGAAGAAGACTGTTGTGGCATTTAATTCACGCTCGTGAACTGTTAGCGCCGTGTTATGCATGCCCACTGCACCTCACATTTCCTTTTTGGCGGGCATGCATAACACGGCATAACACCGGAGCCTCGCTGCGGGGAAACTTTGGCGCTGTTCCGAGTTTGTTCTAATCTGTCAAAATGACGGACTGCTTTCAGATTTTTCCGTCATTGTTAAAAATAAATCCGTCATAGACAGAAAGTATTCGGTTAACGCAACCTCTGACACAAACATAAAGCAATTCAAAGTGATAGAATATATGAAATATATTACATTGAAGAAACTGCATAAAAGTAGCTGAAGATTTGAATGGCATTGCATTTTAAAAAGCAACAACCAAAAGCAATAAAATACATGGTAACATATCTAATTTATTGGAAAGCCACAGTAAACAAAAATGCTAAGATACAATACAGCATTATGGGATAATTTACCCAAGTACACAGACAAGGTTAACACTAGCATAACAACAAAACTTAAACTCACATGTCTGATGACTTAAAGAAAGAAGCAGCCTACCTTGACACCGTGGTAGTGCAGGTGAGCCCAGGGCTCCTCCGCCTGCTTCCTCTGGAGGAAGTCGTACGACTGGATCCTCCTCTGCCGGGCCTGCTCCGACTCGGGACGCGCAAACCTCACCTGCAGTGGACACACACAGAGAGAGTTTTTTAATGTTTTAGAAAAATAATGGGTTCACACGGACACAAAGTCAGTGTAATGATGGATGTGTGTGTGTGTGTGTGTGTGTGTGTGTGTGTGTGTGTGTGTGTGTGTGTGTGTGAAAGTCCTCACCGTTATGGCTTTGACGTCCTCCTCAGCTTCATCCTGGGAGGAGTCTCCACCTGCAGACAAAACACTCATTTAACTGACGTCACCTGAACCTACCAGCTAGCACAATTTTGCGTTGATAAAAGCATCACGTGTCATTCTTCTTACATAATATACCAGAATTTTACTTAACAACACTTTTAACTTTTCATGTCATTTTCTTTAGCATTTCATTTTTTTTAAATTGAAACAATATTGTCTGCTCTGCTGAAGAAGCTCGGGTTGCCACTAATTATTATCTACATAACAGATTGATCTGCCAATTGTTGTTTGAAGCTAAATGTCCTGTGTTTTCTTAACATCAGTCTGAATCCAAAATGTTTTCAGTTTACAATTATATAAAACAAAGACAAAAAGCAAATCCTCAAATGTGAGTAAGAAGAAGACTGTTGTGGCATTTAATTAAAAAAGGCTACATTTTGTTGGATTCCGATTTTATTTACTAGCCATTCATCATTTGATACTCTCTTTAAGTCATTTATTTATCTCAGGTATTGACCATTTTTATTTATTTTTTTGAGAGTTTACAAGAACAACTTCCCCACTTTTCTTTATGTAAACATTTCTATATATTATATTTCATTTTGAAAAAACAGACACACCTTCATTGGCCGCCTCCCTCTCTCTGGTTTTGGTGTCGGCCTTGTCCAGATAAGTGAAGCTCGGTCTCATCTGCAGGATTCCCGACAGAGGAGTGACGTGAAGCTCTCCTGTTGACATGAAGAATAATAAAACTATCGTTATCTTCAATGTAAGCACAGTACATTTGATGACACGGTAATAAAGGTAACGCTGAGAGATTCACATGGACTCTTTGAACATATGAGGGACAATTTGTGTATTAACAAGAAGTGGCATCGAGTTTAGAAAACCAAAACACAAGTATGGGGAAGTACAGGCTCAGAGCGGACCTTTGCGAAACACAGCAGCAGCGTATCTGGAGGTGTTGGTGGTGGCCTGGATGGAGGTGAAGGTCTGTTTATCCATAATTTTCCTGGAGGAAAAAAAAGTGAGAGAAGAATGCTCAGGCCAGAGACAGAACTGGATAGTTATTCAGCTTCATTCAAAAATAAAAAAAAGTCTGAAAAACGTATTTAATCACGATTATCTTTTCTTGACAAAAGTTAGATGAGAAGTTTGCTGCCACTCTCGCGTCAATGCGGCTAATGGGAAGCTACTGCCAGCATTTGATTCAAATAGCTTAGAAAATACTAAAATGGATGATATTTGTGCTGGACTATTCTGACAGAGAATTTAATCTATTTACAAAAAAAAGACTCAGAAGTCAACAGTTTGCATTGAATAAAACTATACCAAAATAGTTATCAACACTTGATTGTAAATAAAAACAGGATGATGTTGATTAAATATGATAAAAACTGATGAGGACAATTGACACAGATCTTAGCAGTGAAAATGAACACATACGCAGAATAGGTGTTTGTTTCCTCGTAAGTGGTGCCGTCCACATTCAGAGCTATCTGCTCTCCTTTGCTGCGACAGTAGTTTGGACTATTTGTGTCCATGGCCATTTCCAACTCCACCTATATTATTGAGTGTTGTAAGAAAAAATACATTACAAACATTCTCTATACTGATGGATGATAGATAAATAATAGACTATTTGTTTTAACCTTTTGCTGCTTGGGTTTGATCCGAGCTGATAAGTGGTTGACATCATCGTAGGTCATATTGGATGGTCGGACGGGGTACTGTCAGAAAAACAACAACAAAGGTGATGAGTGAGTGACTCATTGCACTTTGAACATTATACATCAATCTCACAACAGGACAAACAAGATGAGATGATTTAGAGTCTTACTAATTGCATTAAAGGTAGGGTAGGTAAGTTTAAGAAACCGGCTCGAGATACACTTTTTGTTATATTCCATGGAATGCTCTTAACATCCCGATAGCAATGAATATCTTAAGTGCTTTGACAAAAAATCCATAAAAAAAATGTCATCTGTGGAAGCCGTAGTACTGTAAAAAGTACGACCAATCATTTTAGCCGGCCCGGCTAAAATAACTGGATGGCCTGTCAGCCTTCCATCTGTGCACAAACTTATCTCGTGCCCTCATTGGTCATGTGCGCGTTCGTGTGTGTTGGAGGAGGGGCTCTGTAAGGAAGTGGCAGATTTTCTCTGGTTGTGTATTTTCAAATTCTAGCGATCTCGAGCCGGTTTCTCAAACGTACCTACCCTACCTTTAAGTACAACAAATGACATTGTTACCTGAAAAAGATACAGCTTATCTGCAAGACTTTTGGCAAGATACACATCAATCTGAAAGAAAAAGAAAAAATATTGATCAAATTAATGAATAAAGATCTTGACCATAAGGATTTTGTTTTTTACACATGCGCGAACACAGATAAGAAGTAACCATCCCAAGAATCACACCAATTGAGATCAGAGGCACATAAGAAAATGCAACTCACACAATATAAAAAAATATGTGGTGGATTATTCATTATTTTCCTTTAACTTTTTCATGCAGACATACCTCCTCTATAATTGGGTCATCATCATCCCCGCTGGCCATATTGATGTGAACAGAGAGGAGGGGAGAAGAGCTGAAACAGGAGCAGCAGATCTCAGAGATCCAACCTGGAAAACAAAGACACACAGAACAAGAATTTAAAGGGATTTATATTCTTAAGACATCATTGTTGCCAAGTGGCAACACCCAAGCTGGTAATAAAGAAAATAGATGGCAGGTAGCTGGTGCAGTAACATTAGCAATGTGTTTCCGCATATTATTGAAGTTACATCATTCATTAGCTGTTGTCAGTCAGCCTTCAGAAGACTTGTAGAAGAGGGTTGAGTTTGATTAAACCCCTGAGTTAGCACACAGGCAGACCATGATCAGGCAGTCTGTCAAGTGATGCTTTCACTGACAGTCAGGGAAATTATGCAAGACAATGAAACAAACGTCACATATAGCTAACATGTTAAAATATCTGATTGTATAAAACTGTTAACAGACAGTTATTCGTAAAAGTAAGTCATATTGAAGGTAACGTTAGCTTGATTAGCAATGTAGCAACAAAACCTCCAGCCACTTATCACAGGCCTGCGCTTACACTGCGAGTTGACTGTTTAATTATGGCTCAAATAATAAAAACATATCAAAAGAATACAGGACAAAGAGAAAAAACTCAACTTGTATTTGTACACACACGTATTAGCAACGAAACGAGCTAACATGCAGGTAGCCGGTACAAGTTTAGCCTAGCATTTGTTAGCGTGCCAAGCTAGCAAACACATGCATGTCAAAATAACACAGTCAAGTCACCAGTTTTACACACAGGTTCTCCTTAAACAGAACCACAGTAGCTTTAGTGCTCACCTGCACTCTACACCGTTCAGGTTTAGCTTTCTCATCCGTGTCTAACAGGGCAGATATGTGGTGCGTAGCGGTGTAGTGTCTAACTCCCTGTTAGTGTCGGTACCATGTTGACTCTGAACACAGACACGTGGGGAGGAGTCCGTGCCCATAATGCACAGCGACAAAACTATACACTGGTCTTTTCCCAATCTTTATTTTCATAGCTTTGTATGTGACTTTGGTGGAATTATATGAAAATACAAGTGCATCATTTAAATTGTAAATCATCAAGCAATGTATGAAAAAATTATGGCAGCGGCGGGATTCGAACCCGCGCCTCCGAAGAGACTGGAGCCTTAATCCAGCGCCTTAGACCGCTCGGCCACGCTACCTTGATGGTTTGCATCAAATGGCCATTCCATTTTATTGTGCAATATTACGAATATTGACCAATGAGAATTAGTTCATTATTAGTGGGCCAATTACATTCGTGGCTCCAAAATTCATCCAAGCTTTGACCAATCACGGCGAGGAAATGTTGAAGCATTTGAGGCAATGTTATAGCTGCTAGTTTTGTTTTTCTGACTTTTTTTTAGCTGCCGCAGTGTCGGCTGTCTAATTTTGAGAAATGTTGAGAATATGGCCAATCAGAGAGCCAGCTCCAACATTCGTTAGCCAATGGCAGCGGCCAATCACGTTCGCGGCTCCTACATTCGTTCAAAATTTGACCAATACCGGAATAGAAATGTTGGAGCAACGAAGGGGGCGTACATCGTAATAACATCGAGGGACATCATTAAAGTTTACGAGTGGTTACAAACATGGTAAGTCTTATAACAGTGTTGTATATGATATGACTATAAGTGTATATTAATTCAAACTGTTGTGTCGTGTTGTCATATAGATTAATTCAACTATTATCCTTACAAACTCTCCGTTATCTGACCCCAGCATTGAGCGTCCACTGTGTAAACAGCGGACGCTAACAAAGTTTACAAGTTTCTACGTTTTTATGAACATGGTGAGTCTTATTACAGTGTTGTATATGATATGACTATACGTTTATAATTCATTCAAACTGTTGTGTTGTGTTGTCATATAGATTCATTCAACTATTAAGGTCACAAAAACCCCGTTATCTGACGCTCTGTTTATGCTTTGTTACCCGGCCGCCGGATACTGCTAACTTTTACTGTTAATGTAATTTAATTAGGTGGCGATAAAAACCGCATTTCGTAATATTTTTAGGCGATACTATAAATTCAGATGGATACCCGAATATATTAAGGGTTGTCATGTGTTTTATTGGAAGCGGAAAAGCTGAAATAACGTTATTTATGACACATTATTAAGTAGCCTACTAGCCCTTTATTTACATAGGCTACTTGCCCAAGAAGGTAGCTGACGCTAATCAAACGCTTTTCTAATTCATGATATTTTCAAACACACAATTTACTTTTTAGATAAAACCTCCAATGTAAAGGTCAAGTATATTTAACATTTATATTGTGTTTTTTGTTTTAATAGAGGGGTTTTCTGTGCTATACCTTTCACTACAATGGACCAAACGTTTTTTATATGTTTTATAGGAACTACAAAACCATGTTATATACAATAAAATACATGTCTACATAATTAGAAAATGCTATTTGTATCAAATAAATCATTAGGAAATTATTATTACATACACAAATGTGTCTGTGCCAGGGCCTGATATTTTAGTAATACAATTAATATTACATTGTGTTTTATTAAAGCATGAAAACCTGCTTAGGTATGATATATGTTACTCATAGTTTCGCATGTCCTCTATGAAATTAAATATTCAGAATCAAGAGCAGGTTATTATCCCCCCAATCATATAATTGGAAATGTACACTGTGTTAAAGGTCCCTAAATGTTTTCTTATACAAATATTGTATATGATTGTAATTAAGGTTCTTATGAGCTTTCTTTCAAACACATTGGAGAGGCTTTCAAGGCTTACAGCCAGAAAGATATTTTTAACCCAAACAATAACTTTTTCACACACAATTTCTGGCATAAAGACCTGACAGCTTACTCCTCGTAAAAGTGTTTCACTTGATATATATGTTTCTGCACCTATGTTGTTTCTATGCATTTATAAATGTTCTCACATTTATGACTCTAAAGGAACTATCAAGGAAAACAAAACCACACAAGGCCATGTCGGACTCAGAGTGGATGTCCCGTCTGAGGAAGTTTGCCAGCACGGGGGCTTGTAAAGCCAAATTTGAGTACAGCCAAACCCAGAAAGGCAACAGAGGTAAATCGATTTTTTTAATAAATAACAGTTTAACTTCGATTATTTATACAATTGACTCATACGGAATGTTTTACAGACCCATGTCACGGACCCCACAGCAGCATCTACCAGCACTTACCCCACAGAAAGAAGCTTCAGCACTGCACCCAGCGTTGCTGTCTCAGTAAGTGATGATAAACTCACTTTTACAAATACAGAAAGCGTGTTTGTATTCCTACACCATTTTTCCCAAATAGTATTAAGGGAATTAAAAGCCATTTTAATGTTTTATTAAATAATGTGTTGTTACACATTTAATTCTGAAATGACCATTGAAAGCTAAAAACAAATAGTGTTTCCTTTAGAGCAGCTGAAAAATAACTTTGAATCTTTTGAATGTAAATGCTATGATTTCTTTAAACACATGTCAGTATATTTCTTGCCTTTTACAGGCTGCACAGCCTCAGACAGCTTCAGTGCCTGTCCTCAGTCCCGGAGCAGTGAGTGCCACTGTGTCGGTAAGTCATTTAATATTTCATTTCATACTGTGTAGAGCATTAGCAGTGTTTGTACCTGTGTTAAGGTTGCTTATGCTCTGTTGTTGTTTTTTTCAAAGGCTGCTGCCTCCAGGACAGAGACTGACACAGCATCACCAGTCCAGCTGCCCCGTTTGTGGTCAGAGGGCTTGCCACCTGAAGACCACAAATGGATTCTTAAGAGCCTTTTGAAGTTGGGGCCCAAGGGAAAACTAGAGCTTCAAGACCACCTGAAGCTCTACTTTCCACCACAGCCAAGCCACCTGTATCACCAGGCTCCTGCACCAGACCGCTTCTTTGCCCACCCACTTCTTGTCTGGATGCCTTACAAGCTGTGGAAGGTGAAGGTGGTCTGTCCCAACCTTGGCTGTGGGCAGCACCAACTCACAGGTGCAGGGCTGAACAAGAGGGCACGTCAGGTCCTGGACGTGGACAGGATCTACAACTTGGTGACAGAGACTCTTACCTGCACCAAATGTAGATCCACCCATGTGTCATGGAGCCAGACGGTCCTTTCGCAGTTGGACTTGGCTCACAGATCTGAGTTTCGGGTCGTCATCCTCACACAAAAGTGAGTAAAGTGTATTGTTTTCTGTTGTCTCAAATAGAATCATGTAAACGGATATTTATAATTAGTTCTGTCCCTCACCAAGGTTTGCGTGTGATATCCGGGTGATCCGGCTTCTGAGGGAGAGAGGTCTGGGTAACAGCCCCACCAGGATGTTGAAGCAGCTGAGGGAGAACCACCGAGAGGAGTGCCTGCATCGTGTGGCGAGGTACACCACAGAGTGTGTGGGCTTCCTCCAGGGCCCCAGACTGTTGCCTGTGACCTTCCCTGAGCCTCCAGAGCCTGCTGTGGTGCCGAGCTGCAAGTGGCTCCTCTCAGTGTACAGTCAGGACATCTTGACCAGGCTGGAGGAGATCAAGGCCAGGATAACATCCACATATGGCAGCATTTTAAAAATGGATTCCACCAGAAAGGTGAAGCAATCATTCTTATCTTTTAAACACTACTGATATTAATAACCTCAGCCTGTATTTCAGTATTTGTAAATTATGTTAACAGATGCCCTTTTCATTCTGTTCTCTTCAGATCACCAAGAAGCTTGCTGGAACAGCCAAGGGGACGGCGCTCTGGCTCACCTCTGTGGGAAATGAGAATGGCCAGATTCTCATCAGTGCTGACTGCTCAGGAGGGAGCAGGGCTGGACATGATGGCAGCAAACCTGGTGAGGAGATACCAGCAGGCCGGAGTGGGTCCTCCTGTGCTGCTGTATGTGGACTGTGGCTGCTGCTGCACAGAGTCAGGGGAGACTAAGCTGAAGGCCAGATTGATCTGGTGGCCGGAGGAGTACGTTTGCCTACGTACAGATGTGCAAGAGGCTCGACATCATTAGAGTCTTGTCACCTACACCTCAACCGCTTCATACCAGGTTTGTGTCTGTCAAACATGTTGGTTCATGTGTTGCATAGCCCAAATATTTCATAACCTAATGTTTCATAATGTTCTTCTAGGGACCAGTGCCAACAGCGTGAATTTTCAGATTTACCTGCTGGAAGGACTGCACAGGTGGAACCAGGACCGTTACACTGGTAAGCCTTTTTGGACACGTTTGTAATTAATAAACGTTTAAACAATATTTTTAAATATATTTATATCATTTTATTCCATTTAGTAAATAATCCACTTTTCCTCTATCGTTTCAGGAGAACTAATCGGCATGCAGTATCTGTTGCAGCAGACTGGTCAGGCACTGCAGGATATGCACCCTGATTCAGAGGAGATTGCTCAGCTGATCGAAGAGCATGAGGACGTCATGGAGGAAGATGAGGGCTTCTCTGACATCAGAGACGACCCCACAGTGCTGGACCTCGGGGTCCTGCACACTCCTCCTGTGAATAGTAATGTCAGTATTTTATTATTTTATTTAAAGTCTTTGTTGTATTTATTGTACTTTTGTAGTGTGTTTTAATAAATTCTTTCAAAAAGTATTTCCTTATTTCTTTTTTCTCTCAACAAACAAAACTGGTGTTCAGCAGTTGTACAAGTGTTTTAATGATAGTTTGTATAAAATAGCACATTTATAGTGGTGATGACAACATTTTATAGTTTTAACATTCACTCTTTAAAGCAGGACTCAGATCCTCTACCTAAGTAAAAGTACTAATACCAGACTTAAAATACTACATTACAAGTAAAAGTCCTGCATTCATACGTGCAGTAAAATGTAGAATAGTTACCTCTAAGATGTAGTGATGTACACTTTCAAAACAATTCATATTATGGAAAGACTTAAGTTAAGTACAAGTACATCACATTTATACTTTAGTAAACGTGTCATTGAGTCATAATCATATACTATTTATATAGCACTTTTCACAAATGAAATACAAAACAAAGTGCTGTTTAACAAGGGATTATATTTAAAATAAACATAAAACTGTGACAGAATGCTAAATGTATGGAAAATGACCTAGGGAAATAAACGCTTTTGAATATATAGTAAATATAATAGTGGAAAGTAGATAAAAAAAGATTAAATGCATTCTTCAACTGGTCACATGTTATATTATTTACAAGGTATTTAACTTGACACTTGAAACAAATAAAAACACGTTATGTGACTTCAAAAATAAACATAATTGAAGGAGGAATTTTCAATTCTTGTTGGTTGTGGAGACTTATGTAGTTCCCTAGTTCACGGGTTCGAATCCCGCTTGCAGCGTTTCCGAAAAATGTAAAAAACATTAAAAGTTTCCCATGTATGCCCATATAGCTAAAAACACATCAATCAAGTAAAAATGTGACTTTTTTCTTTTCTTTCTAATTTTTCTTTCTTCTTCCCCCTTCTCCCCCTCTTCTCCCCCCTTCTTCCACTTCTTGACGGCCGAGTATTCCACAGCTTTCAAGAGAGAGGCGAAGTCCCGCCCATCTACTTCCGACCCATGGGACCTTATTTCGGAAAAATTATGAATTGAAGTCAATGGAGAGAGAAAACGTATCTTTCGATCCCGTTTGAATTGTGCCACGAATTACACATATGATGTTTGTCAATCTTAAAAAATAATTCCATGTCAAAAAAGTCAGTTTGTTGTAAAACTGTTGAAATATAAGACTATGAAAAATACGCAACTAGAAAGACTACAAATCCCAGAGTCGCGATAGTGATGTCATAACTGATGTCATAATTGTTTTCCTCCACTAAATATAAGAGATAGCTAAGATAAGATAACTTTAACAAGATGCCTGTGTGCTTAGTAACAGGTTGTTATCATACCAGCAATGGGTCTTGCTCGTTCTTTCGCTTCCCGCCTGATGAAAGGACCAGGAGTGGCTGGATCAAGTTAGCTACCTAGCTAGTAGCAAGCACGTTAGTTAGCATTACAGCCTTAGCCTTGTCATTTGTATTAGCCTTAACATGAAGTAACATTAAGTAACCCAACATGTTAAACAGTAAGAGTAGTAGTCATATTTCGTGAACCCTTTGAAGAGTACTGTCACACCGGTGTGATCATTCTATAATACACCGTTTAAGCCCGGATGCCCCCGGGGGAGAAATGCTAACGCTAACGCTACATTAGCATCGGCGGTCTTTTCTACTTCATGCTATCTGCACAAATGGTTAACATTGAACATTAAAAAGATCAGGCAGTTCAGGGAGAATCGAAGGAAGGCAGGCAGGCAGGCAGGCAGGCAGCTTTCATTGTGTTGATAGCTGGGATGCAAACGTGTCACCTTTCGGCAAAATTTGCCGAATCCAAAATAGGTCGTTTGTGTGATTCATGTAGATCTGCAATAAAAATATTTTTGGGGTATGGGGGGGTTCTGGGACCCGGAGTAATCTGCGGCCGCGAGCTGTTATGTGCCATCATGACACGCATGGTGTTCTTTTTTTATATATTATAATGAAGCGCGAGCTGTGTGCTCGAGTCTTCCTGCCTGTCGGCTCTGCTCATGGATGTATAATAAGGCTCTGCTGCTCCGCGATGAGGGTCTAGCTTCAGCAGCTACATTACCTACGGGTGCGTTCGTTAATATTAACTGTGTGGTCCGGAGTCACTGTGGCACAGACTGGACCGCTGGTGAACAGCTGTTAGAACGGGCCGTTCAGGTGTTCAGAGCAGAGCTCCCTGTCGGAGCGGCAGAGCGTGATGTGCACTGAAAAGTTTTCCTGTCGCAATATTATTTAAGGAATCGTTGAGCTAGCTAACTAGCATACATTGTCACTATCTGCTAACGTTAGCTTTAGCCTTCATTTTCTAATAGTTTTTTTCATAGGCTATAAACGGAGGTGGTATAAGTATAGATCTTGTACTCGAGTACAAGTAGAAGCACTCAGATCTTGTACTTGAGTACAAGTAGAAGTACTCAGATCTTGTACTAGAGTAAAAGTAGAAGTACTCAGATCTTGTACTTGAGTAAAAGTAGAAGTACCAGAGTGTAGGAATACTCTGTTACAGTAAAAGTACTGCATTAAAAATGTTCCTCAAGTAAAAGTATAAAAGTATTATCATCAAAATATAGTTAAAGTAGCGACAGTAAAAGTAGTCATTCTGCAGATTGGTCCAATTCAGAATAATATGATATGATATGTTTTATAATGATTGATCATTAAAGTGTTCTCAAAGCTGGTAAAGGTGCAGCTAGTGTAGCTCACCCTTTAGAGCGGCGGTCCAGTAGGGTTAGCTAGGGTAGATAGCTAGCAGAAGAGTTCCAAGATCCAGGTTCGAGCCCAGGCCTTTACTCTGTCTCCCTCTAGTGGCGCTAAAGAAAAACCCATAAATGCATTAATAGTATAAATGCATTATTTTTTACATCTAAACTTGGCATGTTCTTGTGTTTTTTACACAGTGTTAGAATATGTATTGGAGTGTAAAATATTGACACAAAATTGATAAACACCATTAGAATACAATAAACAACTCCTAAAGAGTTTAAAAGCACACTATTAGGAGTTAAATACTTTACGAGGTCAATTTGAAATAATATTAACAGTAGAGTTAAAATCTTCACTTTAAGATTTACACAACTTGAGTTAAGAATGTACTACCCATGTACAAAAATGTGCAACAATAAGCCCAAAAAGTATAGCAATTAACTTTTATATTTTTCACATTTTTAATGGAATACTATGTGTCAAAACATGATGGGTAGTGATTGAAAGATCATGCTATTTGTTAACATGAAAGCATGTACATGTTCTACAAAGGATGTCTCTTAAACTCTTAACACTACAGTATCTACTTAAACAGCGTTAACATACAGTAGATTCTCTATTTGTAATTGGATGAGTGGTGTTAAAGGTGGGGTAGGTAAGTTTGAGAAACCGGCTCGAGATACACTTTTTGTTATATTCCATGGAATGCTCTTAACATCCCGATAGCAATGAATATCTTAAGTGCTTTGACAAAAAATCCATAAAAAAAATTCATCTGTGGAAGCCGTAGTACCGTAAAAAGCACGACCAATCATTTTAGCTGGGCCGGCTAAAATAACTGGATGGCCTACCTGCCTGTCAGCCTTCCATCTGTGCACAAACTTATCTCGTGCCCTCATTGGCCATGTGCTCGTTCGTGTGTATTGGAGGAGGGGCTCTGTAAGGAAGTAGCAGATTTCTTCCGGCTGTGTATTTTCAAATTCTAGCGATCTCGAGCTGGTTTCTCCAAAATTACCTACCCCACCTTTAAGTGTTTTTGTTGCATAAATTCATTTTGTATTTCAGATTACTGTTATGCAGAGTAGCTTATTTTTTATAAGAAATGTGTGAATGTGTTTTTAAACTTATTGACAAATGCTTATGACTGTTTGTTTTTATTGTAAAGTGAGGTCCAAAGCTCTCGTCCACTGAAGAGAAAGAACAGGAAAGAATAATGACAAGTGTTTAGTTTACCCATAAAAAGCGAACTTTATTTATCAGTTTGAAACTCCAATCATTTTTTTGCGGGGGGTCAGGGGGGGCATTCATATTCTTATAAATGTGTTACAGCATTACTACGTCGAAAATTGTTCCAATACAAATATTTCATATATCAATATTTTAATAAGGTAGGACACTGGTTAATAATATTGTAGCGTGTTCAAGTAACCAAGGGATATAGTAGTTATCAATTTAAGTATAAGATGTGCACAGTTATTTATTTGTTGTTGGGGGGAGAGACCGCCCCTTCCATATGAGTGTGTGTACGGCGGGCATGGAAAAGTCATACTCAGTGCAGTGAGCACTGGCTTTATTGCTACTGTATCCGTAGCACCCCACGCAATAGTTGGGACTGTGTACTGACGTCAGTAAAAAAGGTTTGCCCCCCCCAAGCGCAAATGTCAAACTCTGCCTATGAAAACAAGTAAACCGTTTTCTTTATTTTGACACTCCAGACCTTCTCTTTCATACAACCACATACATGTAGGCCAGGGGGTGTCAAACTCAAGGCCCGGGGGCCAAATCCGGCCCGCGACTTCATTTAATGTGGCCCCACAAGAGCTTGCAAAGAATATAATATGTTTATTATAGGGTTACATGCAGTTTTTCCAGAATTTGGCTTTTCTTTTTAAATCATTTTGGGACATACGCACTGAAGAGACTTGCAATTATTTCCCCTAGACTTCTGCTTTCAGATGTAGTTAATTATGAAGTTATTACCCTATCTGATAATAATCCAATGCAGAGGCAATCATGTAACATAATACATTATTTTATATATATTAAATATTTATATATGTATATTTATATAGTCTTGAAGTTACAACCGGCCCTTTGAGTGCAACCATGATGCTGATGTGGCCCGTGATGAAATTGAGTTTGACACCCCTGATGTAGGCAATGAGAGATGGGAAATTGAAGAACACAGGATTCAAGAACACTCACAGGAAAAGAAGAACAGAAACCTGGACGTGAAATCCTCAAAGGCTGAACACATGCGCACACAAACACATTTTTGAAAAATATTGTAATAAAAAACATGTAAACTGTAGCCAATCAGGTCCTTCTGAATTTGAAAAAATTATCTCCTGTAGCCTTTTTTGTTAAAGAATGTGTGTCCAGAATTATTCCTCCATTAACGCCCATGCTTCTTCAGCTTTCATGTAATACTGGTTAGCCAATCGACCCTTCATGGCCTCCATGGCAGCCTCTGCTGCTTCTGTGAACAGATCACCTGCAGGGAGAGATGGGTGGAGAGGTTAGGAGGAGGTCACATCATCAGATTTCACTTCATGATTATCAGTGCCAAGAGAACTCACAATGCCGATATCATAATGGTATCTTTAAAAAAACAAAACATTAAAATGATATCATTCAAATGTATTGTGCGCTTTGTTTCTTTTTTTCATAGTGTAGAGGTGTGGAGGGAGAGTCTGTAACCATACCAGCAGAAATGATTTAAGAGGAGCTGGATTATTTATATGATATCGATATTTCATTCTTCTTAAATATAAAGGATATAATCAATAACGGTATATCGCGACGACCCAAGTTGAAGGCAAACATCTGCAACATTGGCAGAATGAATGGCTTTTAATGTGAAACTCTCAGCAGTTAGGACAAGGCTTGTGATAGTCTTGACTTTTCTCACTGTCAATGAATCCCATGAAAAGACCAACACTTGCATGACAATAAAGCGCCTCATCTATTTAAACACATTTGCAGCAAACTGTTCTCAAGGCACATAGCACATGAAATCTATCTTTTGAGTATCATCTACATTGGAGGAGGTGGGTAAGCCAGCATGGATTCAAACCTGCTCTCTGGGGGTCTGGGGTGAGGCTACACCCTCCCTCCTGGTACATCTCTGCCACTCTGGCCAGCAGCAGGTAGCGAGGCTCGTCCTGAATCCCATCGAACTCTCCGCCCTCGTCATAGTCCGTCATGTTCAAGGCATTTTCATACCAGTGAATGGCTTCCGCCCAGTCCCGCTTTCTATACAATTCGGAAAAAAACATCACCATTTGCATCAAAAACAGTAAAACGCAGAGGTGGGAAGTAGTGAAGTACAAATACTTTGTTACTGTACTTAAGTACATTTTTCTGGTATCAGTACTTTACTCCACTACTTATTTTTCTGACGACTTTTTACTTTTACTTCTTAGATTTTTAACACAAATACCTGTACTTTATGCTTCTTACATTTTCAAAACAGGCACGTTACTTTAGTTTTAATCTGTGTTTGGAGGCGAGATCATTATTTAGAGTCATTGCCTATTGATTTTAACACGATCCGTGTATCCTTCATTTCCTGGTCTTCTCTAAAGAAGAGGGACCAATGAAAACGTTGTCATTTAGCATCAAAACATTCATTAGCTAACAATGACATTATTGTTCTATTAATATAAAGGGAGGTCAGGTACTCTTTAAAACAGCTGGTAGTTATGTGACATTTCGAAAGCCCATACTTCTTTACTTTTACTTGAGTAAAGAAGTATAGTCAGTACTTCTACTTTTACCAGAGTATTTTTAAACGCGAGTATCTGTACTTCTACTTGAGTAAAGGATGTGTGTACTTGTTGCAGCTTCTTTATCCATCTCTGATAAAACGCTGCTCTCTTTGATAATACAAAATAAACATAGGCATCCCTCTAGGGGGCAGTATAACCATGACTGTTGGACTTCTGTGTGTGTCTTTACCCACAAATCCATACACAATCCAAGTCCAGATTTTGACAGTTTAAACTCAAACAGGTTGCTTCACTGACCTGTCAGCTGACAGATTGATCCCAGAATCGAAGGCTCGGGCCACTGTGATCATAGAAGACCTGTCACCGGACTCAGCAGCCAGCAGCAGATACTTAAAGCCTTTCATCCTGTTTCCGGCGTTATCCTGCCAACAACACAGACTTATAAGAACACATATTTGTACGTTGTAAAAAGACAAAAGTCTAAATAAACTGAGGTACCTCCAGCTGCATGTCTGGCAGGATGTGATGCGGCAGCTGCATGCAGCACTGTCCCAGAGCCACGATGGCCTCCAGCTCCCCGCACTGCACCGCTCTCTCCAGGTGCATCATGGCCGAGTCCTGGTCCCACTGCTCATCCTTCTCACAGAACCGACCCGCTTCATGGTACCACACCATCCCCAGGTGCACCTGGGCGGAGGGGAGAGAGCAGAAACACGTTCAGGAACACACAGAATGGATGATCAGATTAGTTTCCAACTGAAAATGTGTTTTAGGTAATGATTCAACCTTGGTGCCTCTTGATCGACTGCTCATTTTAGTTTAACCAAGTTTTCAGGGACAATTGATACTTATTGTTTTGTTTATTTCAGAGGTGGTTTAGTTTTAGTAAATCTTTGATAAAGCCAGGTCTAATGTCTCGGAAGTATCTGGCTTTATATAAATACAGAATTCATGGTTGGAGAATTGTGTAGGATTTGCCATAAAGTGAAAACCTTTTGGGAATCCACTTGAGCACTTGACAATGAAGCTTTTTTTCGATATGGTTGTTGTATGGTTTTTAATCTGATATCAATAGCATTTTGTTTGCTTGTTTTTTTACTTAAAAAGGATATACTTTTTATTTAGTTTCATTTTACAGCTACACTTTTCACTGCATGTTTGTTTTAACTAAAAACAATCTGTGTCTTCTAATTTCAGACATTCTTCCTTATTGTAAGATGTTCTATGCATGTTGCAAGTTAACTAAAAAAACAGTTGGATAAAAAGTTAATAATATTAAATAATGTTGAGATATAACCAGGAAGATCTTAAAATATGAAGATACAATAGCACAGCCTTTAATATGTGTTGCTTTTTGACTGCCATGATTAAAAAGTCTATGTGTGAGGTGTCTAGTTTAGATAGGATGCAATCATGTGTGAGTACATTTGAATCCTTTTTTCCTGCCACTAATATCATCTGAATTAATAAAAAATGAACATGAATGCGTTACCTTTCCGAGGATGGACTGGCCTATTTTCTTCTGCATCGGAGCTTCGAGTCGCTCCATCTCCGTGGCCACACAGGAGGACCGGTGGACGTGAGAGCGGGACGAATGGTAGAAGCTCCACTTCTCCTCCGTCATCTACAAGAAGAAAAAGTCAAGATTTACAGGAGGAGCAGGAATGATCACAACATCATAAAACAAGTCAATGATGAGGGCAAATCAAGTGCAAGCTGACAAAATCACACTGGTCACACACTCAGGAGTGTACCCGTCCAGAAAAGTCAGATTCTCTTATTTGCTCTGATCAATGACAGAGCTGGAGGAGTACATCCCTGATGGGTTTAGTGACTGACAACATCAGGTAAAGAATGGGAACAGGGGCGCACACACAAGATGGCGGAGCTGCTGACACAGAGGTAGATGGTGATTCGGTTCCAAATGTCATGTTGGAATTCTTTGTATTTAGCTTTTTCCTTCACTCTGAAAATAAAGCTAGATTGGATCTGGTAAGAGGGGCTTCTTGAGGAATCTTATAAAATCTTAAAACGGACAGTTCGCCCCAAAATAAAGAAATGATATTTTTGAGCAAACTACCAACCAATTGTATCACCATGCAGATGGAAGCATGAATTGTTTGGTGCCGGATTTCTTTTGATGGACATAAAATAGTTCCTAAAAGTCTCTAATCACAACAAGGTATTTGGATTATCTTGAGTAACTAACCGGGTTATCATTTCAACAAAAAAAGCTACATTTCTGTTGAGTTTTAAAGGTATTTTCTGCTGCTTTGACCACCACAGGCCAGTGCCGTCTACTTCCATTTTATATGAGATATATCTACGGTAAGATCCCCAACACTCACTAACTCACACCAAAACAATCTAGATTGATAAATAGAACCACAAGTAAGGAATAATGTGAATTTAGATTTCAAGTTGGTCCTTTAGCCAGAGATTCATGCTTGATAAAGTCATAAGCAGTGAAACGTCTGAACGAGCCTCCATGCAGATAATCACCGAGTCGTCGTCAGCATTGTCAAAATTTAAGTTTGAAGAGACTCTTGGAGGAGCTACCATCTTCCTCTAATGAGGGAACACACAGATTAAGAGGAGCTAAACATGGAGGAAGGTGAGGAAAGACTTCTGTTGTTGAATGAATGTGTGATTAACAAAAAGGGGGGAAAGTAAGAAAGGGTGAGAAAAGTTAAGAGGATTATGTGATTATGTTGATTATTATGACATGTTGACACTACGTTTGTTTACCCGTCTGACACTGTCGTCATCCGACTCCGAGTAATGTCTTTGGATGCGATGATGGACCTACGGGATGATAATACGACATACATTTATAAAACCTACAGTAGGAAAGCCTGAGTCATGTTGAGTCAACAGAAACATTGTGAATTACATACAGATATTAGAAAAGTCTAACTTGTCAGGTTATAATAATGTTTGAAATAAATAAATAAAGTTTGTTTGCGAAAATATGTCAAAGTATGCGTGTCTAAAAATATAATAAAACAAGGTGTAAAACATATTTGTACTTCTAATCTTATTTGGACACTATAAATAACTTTTTAATTCAAACTAAAACGTTGAAAATATGTTAAATGTCTATTTTTTTATATGCCTGACACACACAAAAATATATATTTGCATTCTTTATCTGTATGTTAACTGATTTTCCCTGACACATTACTACAAATAAATCCTGGACTTTGTCTTTTCACTAAAGTTAAATCGAATGAAGGTGAAATTAAAGTGTTTACCCCGTCTACGTGGTCATTTGGATCACCATCACTCCTTCTCTCGCTGGGACAGCCGCTGTCCCCTCCACTCTCAGAATCCTGTAGACAAAAAATGTATTACAAATAATCAGTATAGCGACTGGTGAGATGTGTGGCAGCAGTCTGTTAAATACAGCTCTAAGTTCAATCTGTATGTTTCCTCTAGAGCAGCGGTTCCCAACCTTTTTCAACTCAGGGCCCACTTTTTTTCGCAGCCCACATTCAACCATAAACAATACGGAGGCTAAATAAAGTTCTGATTGGTCAATTCAGAACATGTGACACGTTGTAAATCCAGTAGAACAGACCACTGTCAAGGACTGTAATGACCGTTGCTAAGGAGGATCAAGAAAGAGAAAGGAAAAGAGGTTAAAATTAAAAATAAATCTTAATGAAAATGTTTCCACGCAAATCATAATGTTTTGCAAATTATTTGGCAGCAAATATTGATTTTACATTTACACCCTTTAATATTTTATTTGGGCTTTTAGATGAAGACCGCACACAGTTAAATACAACTATTCTTCTGGCTAAAATACATATTTTTAAAAGTCAATCAAGGAGTAATCTTAATTGAAGGTGTTTGAAGAGTAGATTAAAAATACAATTTCTTTAGGCTGAACGCCATGAGATGGGAAATAATGAGCTCTAACGAAGAGTGGGACTAAAGGAACAATAAATATGCTTGCCATATTGTTTTTTTGGTGGTATTTGGTTATCAACCTATTTTTGTTTGTGAAATGTTGAAGTGATCCTACTGACTGTATCTTTATTTCTTCTGTTTTTGTTTTGTTGTTGTTTGAGATGGGAATGTCATCTCCTATATGCTATTGTTATGTCCACGTTTGTGTCTTTAGCCTGTACAAAACAAAATAATAATAATTTGTCGGCCCACTTGCAATGCCTTCGCGGACCACTAGGGGGCCGTGGCCCACAGGTTGGGAACCGCTGCAGTCATGCTCACCTTCTGTTCTCCTGTGTTGCTATTCTTTCTTTCATTTTCATACATGCCAGTAAAATATGAGCCTGTAAGAGGAAATAAAAAAATATTAACAGTGGGGACATGCAGAAGCTTAATGTTAAAATATTGTTTGGCAACGTACAGATGGGGGACCTTCCCAGGTATCCATGAGCAGCCAGTGGGGAGCAGGGCAGAATGAGAGGGGAGCAGGGGACAGAGTCTGCGTCGCTCATGCTCTCGTCTGCGGAGGACGTCTCAGACAGGCGGGATAACAGTGGGGGGGGGCGGCCTACTGACAGGGTGCGGACTCGAGGGGATCCACAGGGCTCCTCGCAGCCCCGCAGCACCGTCTTGGCTGACTTCTGAAATAAAACGAGATCAATCACTCTCAAGGAAATAGCAACAGCACTGACAGACTACACTGAAGGTAACCGTAAAATATCCTATCTGTGGAAAGGCATCAGTTAATGGAAATTATTATATTTCTGCAATTATATCAATTAAGATTTATTTGAATGTTTTACTATATTCGGCTACGTATTTAGTAGTTCCCTCTAAAAACACATTCTATTTTCACACTTTTTTCTCCAACATTTATATATTATTTCTAATGGATGCATCTAAACATCTATTTGGCTCTATTTGGCTGATTGTATATCTTATCATATGAGCTCTGATATCCATTTTTCTACTTTTTAGTATTCTTCCAAGTCATGGACTTGAGGCTATTTCTAATATTTATGCCTTTATCTTTTTATTCTTTATAATTGTTTATTTTATTCAGGCATGGCGATCAAAAAGGGCAGGATTGATTAATGTCCATGGTCCTGACACTGCTCAAAATAATAAAGAAAATATTTAAAAATAATCGTATTTCCTTATATTACAGGAAATCAAATCCCAGAGCGGGGTAAATATGGCAACAGTGAACAACATGAAATGCAATAAATGCTTTTTATTATCATCATGATTTGAAGAACTGTTTTAACCTGACCCACTGCTGATTTCTGTCCTTGTCTGACACTATATTTATTAATGTTAAAATGTTAAAATTACAAGCAGTTTGTTGGTGCAGTCCAGCTGCGACTTCTCTGCGGGGGAAAGGTCAAAGGGCGTCAGGCCCATACTCTTGCAGATCTTGTTACACAGGTGGGAGTGGAAGAACAGCGCCATGCCTCGCACACCTGGAACACAGGCAGGGTCAACATATTGAAATGATTTCTTACCAAACTTCACATATTCAGACGTTTGTCAATATTAAAAAGCAAACTCTACCTAGATTTCCATCTCCAAAGTCCTTCCCTAGCTCTGTGTGGATCTGAGGGTCGGTGTAGATATCTCCGACCCCCTGGATGTCCACCACGATCAGCTGGTGGCCTGACCGCTCAAACGTGAAGTGACTGAAGGCCTTTTGGATGCAAAATAAATTAAAAGGATTAAGTAGTAGGGTTGCAAAATTCCGGGAATTTTCAAAGATGGAAACTTTCCACGGGAATTAACGGGAATTAACAGGAATTAACGGGAATTAACAGGAATAAACGGGAATTAACGGGAATTAACAGGAATAAACGGGAATTTATGGGAATAAACTGGGAATTTTCAAAATTGAAGGTTGGCTCTTCATAGGGAACTTAAATATAGTTGGGGAAAGTATATTTTAGCATAATCTTGACTAAAACAAACAGATGCCATTCAAGTACACTTGAATATCCATGCCATAGCACACTGCATGGCTATTGAGACCACAGAAAGGTTCGCAACAGGCTCACAAATGAGTGGAAAAACTGGTTGGTATTCGGGCAAACCTAAGGCTCTTTGAGCCTGACACACAGCCATCCTCAACAAGGCTGGACAGTGACACTGAAGAGGAAGACTCAGAGTTGGATGTTGATGAGGCCCAGGAAGAGCCCGTTGACTGAAAGGGCTTAGCAAAAATGCAGGGGATCGCTTGAAGGAAGATTTGCATGTTTAATGGGACTTTTTGGAGGGAGAAGGGCTCTTTTCATTTAACATTTTGAATGGGACTTTGTGGGGATTTGTGTTCATTTTTTAATGAGTGGGGTTGGGGGGGATGAGTAACATTTAACTCAACATTCCTGTTTTTGTTCTTCAATGAAACAAATAATTGTTCAATAAAATAATTAAAACTTGTTCTGTTCTACTTAAAAAAAAAAATCTGTTGAAATGTCATGTTTTTTTGTTTAATTTTGCATCGAATATTTCCCAAATTCCCCAGCTTAACTTTCCATGGAAACTTTCCGGAAATGTACCGGAAACTTTCCGCCCCTTTGCAACCCTATTAAGTAGTGACAAGCTCTAACCTGTATCTATTTATTTTTGTATCCACCAATACTGCATACACATGTGGTCGAAGAAGACATACTAACAAATACAAAAGGAACGGTAAAGATTACAAAACATTAAAGGGTACATACACATTTGTGAGTGAAGAGAGGGGAAGTATGTTTGGATCATTTTCATAAAGTCTTTACAGGGTGGTTCGGTGTAATATTATACATTCTTATTGTGTTGTTGTGTTGTGGCATTAGCGGTCAGTGGTAAGGAGATTCATCTTAAGTAAGTTTTGTTAAATTCTTCTTTATAAAAGGTTTAATTGATATGTGTTGTGTTAAGAGCTCTAGCCATTGTGTTATGCTGATCTTTTTCCTACTTTTCCAGTTTAGTAATATTGTTTTCTTGGCAATAGTTAGGGCCACAAGTAGTGGAGTTTTGTTGAGCTTGTGTCTAAATTGCAGAGTATGCATACAGAGGGGGATAGAGGGATGCTACACTCTACTCTAACTGTATTCATACCAAAGGTGATGAAGATGATGGTTACCTGTGGAGTGAGGCGGATGTTGTCGTCCTTCACAAAGCCAGAGTTGGAGTTGTATTTGATGTAGTGGCCCTCGATGTAATGTTCCAGGTGGAAGAGAGGTTTCCCGGGTCTGTCCACCATCTCCATCACACCCATCTGCATGATGTCCACCTGAGGATGGAGAAAGAAACAACACTTTGTTTATTGTTTATCGGGGTGGGGGGGGAAATGTATCTATTCATGATTAAATTCAGAATGTATAGTTATCATGTACGATTCTGATCCTTTATCATTTATTAAAAAAAGAAAAACTAATATTTCCAATGTATTTTTTATAAAAACAACCTAAATATTGCTACTCATGGACAGCAATCCTACACACCAAGTCAAAGACATGTCGAGCATAATGATGATATAGTTTAGTGTTATTTGCTATAAATATTTTTAAATTGGAAAGTTTCCCGATAAATGGTATTAACGCAACCTTATTCGTTTTTACACACATAGAACTTGTTATTCCTGAAGTCCCTGAAAATGAAGAAATACAAAAATAATTGGTCAAAGTTTAGTTTAAAATACATTTGAACTTTTGCCTTGTGTGTTCACATTAATGCAACCATCAAATATATGTTTTTTTAAATGATAATAACTTTATAATTGTATACACACACTTCTATAATCGATTCTAAATGAAAAAAAAATAAGGAATTGTTTTGATTCAAAATATCAAAGATTCACAAATGTACATGACATGTGACATCACAACTTGTCACATGCTACATTTTATTCACCAAAAATAAATCTAAACATTATTAAGTCAATTAACAGAAAAATGATTGGCTTGGCTAGTATTCTGATTTCAGAATAATAGCTTTTGCATTCTTCATGTCTTTTCACCATTTTCTTTTATCAAAAAAACAATAAATAAGTAATAGAATCATGAGTAGCAGGCCTAAATCTAAGCTTAAACTACTTCCCATTATAAAAATAACATGGGTTAAGGATTGTGTATTTGAGGTTTTATCATCAGTATTGTCTGTCTTGTTAAATAGTGGAACATCAGTGAGTTGTAATGTCTCTCTTGTACCTGTTTGGGGGGCCGGTGGCGGCTGTACTCCTCTCCCCACAGTTTGGCCTCCATTTGCAGCCTGACGTCCTCAAAGTAAACGTTCCTGTCCACCGTCTCCATGTACTGCTTGGACACATAGTTAGATGCTGACTTCCACTTGCTGCTGTGTGAGAAATTAGACAACTTCTTGCTGGAGGGAAATAAGAAATAAGATATAACAGTAGTGAGGACAGAAGCATTTCAGTGTTTTGTAAGTATTCGCAGTACATACGTAATAAATATACACAAATGAAGCAATATGTAATTGCTCCAAACCCACATCCCTGTCGCTATAATAGAATAACTTCTAGAGTGTAATATTTGGCTGCACAACAAGGGGTCAACAATGCAACACATAAAGTACTGTACATAAAATATACACTGTTTTCACAATAACTTTTTACCGGCACACATACATGTAAATATATTTAATATATATATATATATATATGTATATGACTAAAATATGTATGTTTATTCAATTCATTTGATATTTTAACAGTTACAAACCTGTATATAATTTTAATTTGATCTTGAATTTTATTAATCTTTAATCTTGTGTGAATCTGTGCTGTCCTGTTTTTCAATCTCACCCTGTTGCTGTTTTAACTAGTGAATTTCCCCACGGGGATTAACAAATGTCCATCTTATCTTATTATTTTTCGTACCATGTTTGGCTCTGAAACTAATCAATTCCTCAGCAGCTGTCCTCCCGAGTCCGAGCCACAAATGTGAGGAATGTGGACCTGCACCACTTATAGGCTAGAAGAGACATGCTGTGCTTTGTTTACACTGAGACCACGAGGACTTCCGTTACTAGAACATGAGGGCAATAACCGCTGGATAACAACTGAGGAATAATTCAACTCACGTCCTGAAGCACTCCCTCATGGCCCCTTTCCCAAACGGCTGTGAGAAACAAGAGAGAGGAAATAAATAAGATAGGTTTTCTTTTTTTTTTTTTTTTAAACAATCCTTCGCCAAAAAACAGGACTACCTGGGAAGCCATCTTAATGTGGACCTGGTCTTGAGCCCACTCTCCTGTGCTGGCATTGTACCTGCAAAGAGGGAAAGAGAATGGAGTCAGAATCAGATGAACGGTCATTTGACTATGCACACTCAAATGTGTTTCTTTAAAGATCTTCTTAAAATCCACATAATCAACATTTTGGTCCCGACTGAACTTATCTCAACATCTGTAGCACGGATAGTGATGCTACAGATGCTCTCGCTGCCTGACAAACCATCAGTTTCTCAGAGCTGCTTTTTTTCTCATCAATTAGTCTTTTAACCAAACTGGTCTCAGGCTTCATAAAAGGTGAGATTTTTTTTTGGTTTTCCATTGACGTAATCTTTGGTGTTTGGACTGTAACTAATCTGAAGGCATCAGCTTGGACTCTGGGCAAATTTCTTTAAATCTGACTTGTTATAGCCTAAAATGTATTGAAGATGAAGAACAGAAAAGTTAAGAGATACCCCACAAACATTATGCATTACATTAATGCACATCATATGAATAACATCTTGTTCTTTTTCCCTTAATACTGTGAGCCATGTTCATGCTCAACTCTGACATTTTTGCACACGTTTGCACAGCCCCCCACTTTAAAAGATAATACACTATAGTTTGCCATAAATTGTCATATTTTCATTGTCCTAAGTGTTTTAGTTTTTTTAGCTTTTAAGGTTCTTTGTATATTTAAATACAAATGTGGTGCAATACTCTAAATATTATTTGTTTTAATGCTAAATTGATCTAAAAATACTTATTTTTTATTATCCTTCTATATTTCTTTTTTTACCTACTATTGCAACTTCTTTTTTTAGATTGTTTATGTTCACACCACCAGATACCAAAGCAAATTCCTTGTATGTGTAACATGGCAATAAACTTGATTCTGATTCTGAAGAGATAAAATGATCTTAAATTGCAGCTCAACCTCCATTACAACTTTTTGGAACTAAGTATACTGCAGCTCAGTGAACTCGCGTCTCTTTCAAAGATCTCGGCTGTGAGACTCTCAGACTGGATCTGCTCTGTGGCGCTTGTTTTTATTTTCCACCTGTTTCATGAATCACTCTCACTGGACGGTCTACGACACTGGCTGGATGCCTGGACTCTTATTTCTGTATTGATTCTTCATCTGTTACTAAAAGAGCTCATAAACGTTCCAGTCTCGATCACAATAGCCACGTTACTCTTTGCACACTGAGTTCGTCTGTAAACAGATCAATTATTAACATAGAACATCTCATTTCCTCTTTACGGAGTATCAACAATGAGAGACACAAATGTGTTTCCTCTTTCTTTCTTTCTTTCTGTACCCATTTCTTTTGGTATAACTATTAAGGGTTAATGTATTTTATGTACTCAGGGAAGAAGTCATATGGTGATAAGAATGTCTGGGTCAGGCTGTCTGTTTGACTTGGCGGGGCGTTTGTCCCGGGTTAATAAGTACAGCATGAGGTGCAGCTGCAAGTCTTCACAGCTGAAAACCTGAAGTGCCTTTATCCTAGAAACTCAGTTAACCTTTCCCTCTCCACTTGAAAAAAAAGAACATTGCTCTATTCCTCGTCCAAAAGCTTTTCTGCCAACAAACAGCTTCAGCCTGAGAACAGAGCGTACTACAGCCACAGTCATTCCATCAGGTCCATACACAGAGAGGGAAGGAGGAGTGAGGTTACAGAAGGATACAATTAGCACATGATGAGAGAGGGCAAATCCTCGCTGCTGGCAATCCCTCCTCTCCGCGCAGTCAATTCCAGTCTTGTTTGTTATGCATCGGACCCAACACACACATACTAGCATAAGAATCCTTTTTCCTGTTTCTCCACCCACACCCATTTATTTCTGTGTCAGCCTTGATGTATAAACCTGCCCACGCCTGAGAGCTCTGCAAGGGGTGTGGATGTTTTTGTAGCTGCCATGTTGGCCATTTATATCTGGCTACACTAAGATTAGAAACACTGACCGATATACGAGCCTGCTGTGAAACCTGCAGCCACCTCAATGGCAGTTCAAGACCGCAGCTGGCTGAGAAATGTGCAAGGGTAGCACATCTTCTCAAAGTCAAGGAGGACAGAATACTATCCCCGAGTTATTGACTCACATCATAGTAAACATATGCTTACGTGTTTGGGCATGAAGCCTTTGTAGGAGGGTTCCCAATGGGGGTGGGTCTCTCTTTTAGTGTCAACAAATACAAACATAAGTTGTAGCTTTATACTCAAGTTACTTATCAATGTTTTTTATTTTGACAATGGGCAGGATGATATTATGTAAAGGTAGTCAGTCATAATGAATGTTTTCACGCGACCAAACGAGATTTTAGAAAAACATTACATTTAATTAAGAAGGTGATCTATTGTAAGCAATCATAATTGTTTTATCTTCATCACCCTGTTGTATATTTTTCAAGAATTTGCTTCATGAGGCAGTACTAGCGGCCGCACTATAAAAACCTAATTTCACCCTCTGTCTGCAACTATAGCCCAGTCTGCCCCGATTGGTTAGCGGGCCAGTTCTCTTTTGATTGGTCAACTGTTTAGAGATGTCCCATGCTGGCCAATAGAAGCGACCAAGTAAACAAAGAAGTCTAATTGAGGTGTTTCAGGCAGGGGAAGGAGTGTGTGGGCGAGAAACTCTATCTGGTGTGACTTGTGGGATTTTAGCCTTTGCAGACCATTTACATGCAGTAAAAACTATATAAAGACACTACAGGAAAGGGAAAACCCCCAAAAGCATAATAGGGCCTCTTTAAGGTGAATTCAGGGTCAGGGTGTTGTGCATGCTGGCTCACTGTCCTAGCTTACTGGGACACTTGATGGGAATGACCCATCTTTTAGGTGCTTGCCCTAAAATATATTTAACATTGATTGACAGCCACACAGAGTTATCCATACCTGTAACGAATACAGGTTTCAGTCACTTTTTCCTCCAGATGGAACTCTGCCCAGGGGTCGGGCATAGCTTTGGCCTTTTCAATGGCATGTTTCCATCTAGCCTGTAGCAATAAACAAACAAAACGTATGAGCTGCTAGTATTTGTTTTTAGGCAAAAACAATGTATAAATGGGAAGATTAGATGGTAAGTCATTCAATGCGAAGAAATGTGAAATGTAATCTGCACAAGAAAGGCAGTTCAAATCCTTTCTTGTGCTCTTCCTGCAAAACCCTTTCTGCCCTGTATTGTGCAGACTAATTGGGAACATATTAATTTCATAGGTTGCACTAATAATGCTCAGTAAATCAGGTTAAGGCGAAGGAAGCCTACGAAGCAGAGCATTTATCAACAAAACTCTGGGAGACGCTAAACTAAAGCCTGCTCACACTTTTTGTTGCAAACCAGGAGGAAAGAAAGGTTAAGGAAGAAATAATTTAAATTAAATGAAAATTATTTGAATTAATAATGAATACATATGTTTTATGGGTTTATTCATTGGTGGTCCACCAAGTTGTAATATTCCATAATGACCTAAATAATTTACTGCTACCTTAATACCAATGCGTACCATGTGATGTTTCACGGCGATCCGAATGCCATTAACAAAAAATAACTTTCTTGGTAAGACCCATGAATCAAGCATTCCTGGTCATCCAAACCTGCACCAGTAACCCAAACCCAGAACTGCACGGCAGTCCTAGTCCCTGTGCAGCTCATGTTTATATTTAGAGCCACGGATTTACATGAATATGAAGGGTTGGAGTGTCTCGTCTGTTTGTGACGAAGAGCAGATGTCAGAACTCATGTTCAACTGTAGGAGTGTTCAAGTTTGCCATCCTGTCAGATATACTACACAAGACAAGGTCACAAGACTTAAGGGTCATATGGGGCAGCCAGTTTTCTAAAAATAGTTTTTGAAGTATAGTTAATTTGGGGGTTTTTAGTCATTTTCTGAAACTTTTCTTTTAATGCTTATAATTAAAAGAGAAATCTAAAAGAAAAATCTGAAAGAAAAATGTGCACATTTGGTCGTAAAAATCTGTAATTTTTTCAGGGTATTTCTTTGAAATAACAGTCAAACAGTCCTTGTGTTTGTTAGAGTTAAATAACTCTAATTGCTGAGAGTTAAATAACTAACAAACTCAAATTAAATAAAGTATGAGAATACAGTGTGGAGGAAGGGAGGATGCATTGATTAGAATACACAGAACACTAAGGGATTGAAATGAAGAGTTACTACAAAAGGAAAAAACAAAGCAGTGAAGGGAAAGGACGGTAAATTAAAGTGGAGTGGGGAAAAGGAGTGTGCAGATAGTCACTGGTGAAGAGTTAGAGGAGGGAGATATCATTTAATCTGTAACATACCCGTGCTTTCTCAGACACAACCTTGTATGGCCGTGTTTCTGCCACTGTTTCTGTTTCATTCTATGCAGAAAGTTAAAGAAAATGGGCGGGTTTTGGTCAGCAAACAAGAAAAAAAAGCATGAAATTCACAGAGCATCCTGAAACAAAACAGCATTAATTGTCTTGATGCTTTACACAACAACACTACACATCCCGGCAGTTGGCTGGTGCACAGTGGCTCTGATAAGACTGAATGAAGCCCTTATGTATCTCACTGCTGATGCACAAAAGGCCACAATATGAGCATTGAAAGACATGAAGCTTGATCACATTTTGGTGAAAACCGCTCTCTGGTGCTTCCTGTTGGAGAGAGTGCAGTTAAGAGGTGTCTGACCAGCTTCAATAAACAGATACACACATACTGGTACGTGTGTGCAGGCAGATGATCTCTCCTTATAAGGCAAAGGGCTGTTCTCACAGAGAATTGCAGAACTAATTGTTTACCATGATGCATGAACACAACAGGCTAAATACACACTGTTTTTTATGCTTCTTTCACTATTCCCCAACACTTGTTTGAACATTTTCTTTCTTTCTTTTTTTTTCTGATACTTTCCATTGTTGCAGAGGCTCACCTTGAACATAAAGGTGGTCTCAGGGGAGTTTGACAGCTGCTTGGAGTAAACCAGATTCTTAAGGTAGTGACAGATTTCCACGGAGGAGTCGTCCAAGATTGGGCAAAAGAAGTGCTTGTGGTACTCGTCGTCATCATCATCATCACTGGCGTTGGCGTCACTGAGAGAGTAGGACCGCTGGTTGGGGTTTTTTTGTTGGACAGGGGGTCTCTTGGCGCTGCCCTCCTCCTCCATAGTGAACATCATGTCGTCCTCCATGGTTTCTGCTGCTGTTGTGTTGACAAAAGACAAGGCTGCACCATGACATCTCCATTAAATGCTAGAGTCAATATAAATATATACTTATAACTTTAAGCACCAGTATGTTATCAAAAGCGATTATATTTGCAGAATGTGGTGTAACAGCTGGCTGCTGCAGAGCGATGAGGACCCAAACAAGATAAAGTTCCGGTGTTACCGTTTAACTGGTGTCACTGGGAACTGATGATATTCTGTAACGTAGGAATGTGTCAGGGGCGTGTACTTTGAGGAGCCATTGTCGAATAACCAGGAAATACACATTTCGATCGCTTCTTCTGTCGTTTACATTCATCTTTTGGTATATTTGGCTGGATAGGAACACTTTGATGCACATTCAGTACCAGTGTGTGAGGTTGTGGTTGCGATGCCGATATCTGGACGTGTACAGCGAGGACTACAAAATGACAATGAGGTTACTGGGGATGTCTGTTCAAAACATTGCACGCTTGAATAAATCATTTAAACCAGTTATTTTTGCCAGACTTATTACTGAATATCGTTCTTAATGTGATACCAAGTCCATCTGAGACCTGTGTACACCTTCAGACAGCCTACAAGTGAAGCACACGTAGTTTACTCACAGTTTGAAAGCAGCGTGGAGAAGTCTTCAGCTGTGGAGCTGTGATCCGCCCAGGTTCAATTGTGATACGACTTCTGTTCTGTGGCTATCAACCAGCGATCATGTTTAATATTAAAGACTACACACATGGGGAGGTGTGTGGCGCAGTGGATAGTCACTGCAGTCAGCATGTCGTTGTGTCCCCGAGCAAGACACTTCACCCCAAATTGCTCCTGTGGGGATTGCCCACAGTATTGAGTATGTAAGTCGCTTTGGATAAAAACATCTAACAAGTAACATGTAATGTAATGTAATACACACATGTATCCCTTATCAAAACGGTATTCTGCACTTCGTAGCACTTATCCAGATAAGATCTAGTGTACACAGGCAGAGCCGGCCCTAGACTTTTGGGGGAATTATTATTTGATTTTATTTTTTGGGGAATTATAATTTCATGCAAAAATCTGTCACACAAGAGGTTGCACATTTAAATGCAGGTGTTGTTATGGCAACGTCAGTGGCCAAACAGCCATATTTACTGCTGCAAATACTTTCAAACATGCTGTCGACACGTAAAGCAGTGGCAACTATGCCACCATTTCAGCTGACTTTTTCTCAGAAATACTGTCACATAACATCCATATATTTAAGTGCTAGGTTGATGCTTAGGACAGGACTCAGGATCAACTGTGTACTCTAAGGTAGCTTCTAGTTTCATGTCGAACAGTAAGTCAACATTTCCCCAGAGAGCTTTCTTTGAAATCACCAGAGGCCTGTACTACGAAGCTGGTTCAACCTAACCTGGATATGTTTGAGTTAGCCGGTTGGCCCAATCCAAAACATACGCGCTCTCGCTAAACTGTACTACTGGTTATCAAGTGGATCGCTCAAGCCAGCCGTGTCCTATCTAGTTAGGTGCGCGTTCACATGAAATGGGTGGTATTTGGAGCATTCGACCAATCTCAAACATGGACAAGCGTACTGACAGCGCAGCGTCATACTTCCTGAATGAAAAGTGAACTTTAATATTAGTCAAATATGAAGAAGTTCAACTTTAAACATCCATGACTTAAACACTTTATCCAGGATAAAAGCCACACAGCTGCACCTGCAAGGTGAATACAGCTGGTAAAAGAACAAGCGTTTGAATGCGTACATTAACAGGTTTATGATATTACTGCCCCGTCCAAGACACGAGTGGATCTGACTTTAATTACATTTAACTCGAGTGTTTCGTAGTACAGGCCTCCTGCTAGAACATAAGTAACCGGATCAGAGTAACATTAAGTACAGTCCGCGGCACTGTGAGTGCAGACGTCGATGTGTCCCATTATCATTCATATCATATCACATCATAATGTATCATATATTTCCTTATTTGAGTCAGCTTCTTGAGCCGTATCTGGCCGTGCAACACTCAGTGTCACATACTGTATGCAGAAGTATTATTTTAAGCAACACATTAAGTTGACGAAACACTCGAGTCAAAAGTAATTAAAGTCAGATCCACTCGTGTCTTGGACGGGGCAGGTTAGGAAAATCCGGCTTCGTAGTACAGGCCTCTGGTAACGCTAAAAAACATAACATTTAGATTGTATGACAAAGTGTTTATTTAATATATCTGGCTAGCTATAGCTACTTGCTAACGGTTTAGCTTACCCCCGCGATTCAAAGTAACGTCACAACGTAGCTGTAATTTATGCTTTGCTTACATGTTCGCATAACTTGGAAGTTTACTGACATTTACATACCTTGTTTACCTGGCTCAAGCGGTGGCTCTGGGGTTGTTGTTTGAGCCACCACTTGATGTCATGATGAGGTTCAGGTAAAGCACGGTTAATGTATTATATTATTGACTCAATAATATAATACATGACTTTGAGAGTAGGCAATCTAGGCATATTAACACAATTAATTAAACCTACTTATCACGGCGACGGTGTACTGAGATTTGTTTTTGTTTTCCTTTTTTCTTTTGTTCCCCTTGTTTTCTTTTTTTGCTAGGGGGCCCTTAGTGGCTGCTTATGTCGCTTAATGGGACGGGCCGGCTCTGTACACAGGTCTCAGATGGACTTGGCATCACATTAAGAACGATATTCAGTAATAAGTCTGGCAAAAATAACTGGTTTAAATGATTTATTCAAGCGTGCAATGTTTTGAACAGACATCCCCAGTAACCTCATTGTCATTTTGTAGTCCTCGCTGTACACGTCCGGATATCGGCATCGCTACCACAACCTCACACACTGGTACTGAATGTGCATCAAAGTGTTCCTATCCAGCCACATATACCTAAAGATGAATGTAAACGACAGAAGAAGCGATCGAAATGTGTATTTCATGGTTATTCGACAATGGCTCCTCAAAGTACACGCCCCTGACACATTCCTACCGTTACAGAATATCACCAGTTCCCAGTGACACCAGTTATACGGTAACACCTGCACTCATGCTGCTGGTGCAATGTGCTCCCATGCGAGGCAACTATTGATATTGTCAAGCTAAAGTATGCTGCAATACAATTTCACCAAAGGCATTTTTGATTTACTGTTAGATGCACGTATTAAATAAACAACCTACCTTATAACTGGAAACAAATACACCTTTATTCACTCAATCTTGACTGACTGAGGGACAGTGTAGCCTGTTCTTCTGGTGCCTCGAAGTTTCAGAAAGAATGTACAGCTGCAGTAAAACTCTCCTCCCAGACCAGACTGGGTCGGGCCTGCTTCTCCAATCCTGAAGGTCCGGGGACGTGTCTGGCATTTATACATCCATGGTCTGGCAGCAGGGATTAAGTTGTCGTTACCGTCCTCCACGGCGACGTGAGCTCTCGGCACGTATACCACTACTGCTCTCTGACAGACACGCCCCAACGTCCTGCTGCGTTCATGGTTATCGGAAATACAAAATATCAACAGATGATATTAAAGTGATGAACAGGAGTCTTTTAAAATGTAAATTACTTCCAAGAATGTGTTATTTGAAAACTTAAAGTTAATTGTAATTTGAAAACATATAAGCAGTAACATTATCTTAAATCGGAAACGCGTCATATGGTAGTTAAGACTGCGGAAGAGCATTTGAAAGCAGCACCGGATTAATTACATATTACAGCTAACTGTAAAGTGGGTTTAGATATGCACAGTCAGTGAAGTACACATAAACAAGTATCATTGACAGTTTAGACACCCGAGACCCGAGTATTCAACCTACAGAAAATAGCTTAGTCAGGGGTTTCTGACTACACATATAAGATATGTAAGAGAAAAGTCCAACAGGTGATATGTGACACAACCTAATGTAAATGCAAACAACCAGCTCAATAGTTGCACCACGAGTTAGCAATGATTTCAAAGTGGTTACTCCCTTTAACCCTGCACCACTCGAAATAAGTTAAATAAAGACCCAGCTGATTACGTCTACGTGTAGCCAGTCTAAAAAAAAGCACTAACAGAATGGTTTAAAGGACACCTATCATGCTATATTTAAATGATATATTGTAGGGCCATACCTATATAAGGTATATTTATACGTTTCTGTTTTCAAAATACCAAACAGATCATGCATTTTAGCCATGCCTCATTTCGCTCTATGTGCTGTTTGCTGTCTACCGGTTGATTTTGTGAGCTGCAGCTGACCACGCCCCCCTGCAGGAGAGGGAAGCCCTGCTCTGATCAAGTCAAGAGGGGGAGAAAAAAAGATCTCCGTCCTCCGTGTTTTATTTATATATACAGTCTCTGGTTTTATTATATTATTATAGGCCTATAGACAGGGGTGCACACAACTTTCTCAGTGAGGTACTCAGATGAGTACCTGGAGTCAGTGTTTGGTACTCCAACTTCTGACGATTGTCAACGGGGGGGGGGGGGGTGGCGTCAGTGGAGTACAGCGCTTCGCGATTGTCAACGGGGGGTGGAGTACGTTGTGATCAGCTGTTTTAGCGCAGGGCTGCTGTACAGACCGACGTTAACAGCAGCCCTGTCTGTGCACACGGAGACCGACTCTGTCGTCCGGTGAACTAACCGCCTTCTGGAAAAAGCTTCTTATGTGCACCCCTGCCTATAGAGTCGTTATTCATTTGTTTTAAAGCTCAATAAATAACAAAGAAGACCTTTGACCGGCACTTTTCTAATTTTGTCTGGAAGATTTCAACTTTAACGGACATCTTGACCGGCGAAAGAAACTGAAACTGAAACTCTGCCGCACGGTCCCCTCGTTCCTTGGAAGAGGCGGAGAGGTGGGTGTTTGTCATCTGCTGGTGGACTAACCGGAGAGAATTACAGTGCTTGCCTCGACGGGGAGGGATTGCATTGAATTAAAGCAGCGGGAGCAAACGCTTGCCTCGGGGAGGGAGAAAAAAAGCCACAGTGGAGAATAAACAGAAGGGTAACCATGGTAACTATGGGCGGGAAGTCTTCTTCGCTGCTTTTGTGGCAGAATACAGCGCCACTTACAGACCTGGCATATGTACTACAGCGTCTCCAGCGCTTTTGAGCGGCAATGGCCGGCCGTGGCCCAACCCCACATTCCCCTGATAGGTGGAGAGTTGGCCCTATAGAGTGGCGAAGTCCCTCCCACTTACTTCCGGGGTATGGGACCTTATTTCGGAAAAATTATGCATTGAAGTCAATGGGGAGAGAAAACGTATCTTTCGATCCCGTTTGAATTGTGCCATGAATTACACATATGATGTTTGTCAATCTTAAAAAATCATTTCCATGTCAAAAAAGTCACAGTTTGTCGTAAAACTGTTGAAATATAAGACTATGAAAAATACGTAACTAGAAAGACTACAAATCCCAGAGTCGCGTAAGTGATGTCACAATTGTTTACCTCCACCATTCAGATACCTAAGATCAGCGCAATATAGATATAATCTATCTATATGGCGCTGGCTAAGATAAGATAACTTTAACAAGATGCCTGTGTGCTTAGTACCAGGTTGTTATTATACCAGCAATGGGTCTTGCTCGTTCTTTTGCTTCCCGTCTGATGAAACGACCAGGAGTGGCTTGATCAAGTTAGCTACCTAGCTAGTAGCTAGCACGTTAGTTAGCATTACAGCCTTGTCATTTTTATTAGCCTTAACATGAAGTAACATTAAGTAACCCAAAATGTTAAACAGTAAGAGTAGTAGTCATATTTCGTGAACCCTTTGAATAGTACTGTCACCGGTGTGATCATTCTATAATACACCATTTAATTCACGACGCTGAAGTTGGCTTCCGATTCAGAGCTTCCGATTCGGCAGTTAAGGGGAAAGTTAAGGGAAATTTAATTTACAGCGCTGAGCGAACAGTTGGCTTCCGATTCAGAGCTTCCGATTCGGCAGTTAAGGGGAAAGTTAAGGGACATTTAATTTACAGCGCTGAGCGAACAATCCTCCGTGTTTGAACCTCTTAAATTGCTGCATCGCCGATTTATTTGGACTGGATTATCCCAGAGAGGCTAAACATTCTTTATAACACAGTTTTAGATTTGTGAAACCTTAATTCTATTTGTGAAAATACAAAAAAGAGAGATTTCAGTGCTTTTTAGCATCCTGGCCACATTAGACCAGGTCCTGATCCAAAACCACTATAGCTAGACTCATCAAATCTGGACTGGATTATCCCAGAGAGGCTAAACATTCTTTATAAGACAGTTTCAGATTTGTGAAACCTTAATTCTATTTGTGAAAATAAAAAAAGAGAGATTTCAGTGCTTTTTTTACATCTAGACCACATTAGACCAGGTCCTGATCCAAAACCACTATAGCTAGACTCATCAAATCTGGACTGGATTATCCCAGAGAGGCTAAACATTCTTTATAACACAGTTTCAGATTTGTGAAACCTTAATTCTATTTGTGAAAATACAAAAAAGGGAGATTTCAGTGCTTTTTAGCATCCTGGCCACATTAGACCAGGTCCTGATCCAAAACCACTATAGCTAGACTCATCAAATCTGGACTGGATTATCCCAGAGAGGCTAAACATTCTTTATAACACAGTTTCAGATTTGTGAAACCTTAATTCTATTTGTGAAAATACAAAAAAGAGAGATTTCAGTGCTTTTTAGCATCCTGGCCACATTAGACCAGGTCCTGATCCAAAACCACTATAGCTAGACTCATCAAATCTGGACTGGATTATCCCAGAGAGGCTAAACATTCTTTATAACACAGTTTCAGATTTGTGAAACCTTAATTCTATTTGTGAAAATACAAAAAAGGGAGATTTCAGTGCTTTTTAGCATCCTGGCCACATTAGACCAGGTCCTGATCCAAAACCACTATAGCTAGACTCATCAAATCTGGACTGGATTATCCCAGAGAGGCTAAACATTCTTTATAACACAGTTTCAGATTTGTGAAACCTTAATTCTATTTGTGAAAATAAAAAAAGAGAGATTTCAGTGCTTTTTTTACATCTAGACCACATTAGACCAGGTCCTGATCCAAAACCACTATAGCTAGACTCATCAAATCTGGACTGGATTATCCCAGAGAGGCTAAACATTCTTTATAACACAGTTTCAGATTTGTGAAACCTTAATTCTATTTGTGAAAATACAAAAAAGGGAGATTTCAGTGCTTTTTAGCATCCTGGCCACATTAGACCAGGTCCTGATCCAAAACCACTATAGCTAGACTCATCAAATCTGGACTGGGTTATCCCAGAGAGGCTAAACATTCTTTATAACACAGTTTCAGATTTGTGAAACCTTAATTCTATTTGTGAAAATACAAAAAAGAGAGATTTCAGTGCTTTTTAGCATCCTGGCCACATTAGACCAGGTCCTGATCCAAAACCACTATAGCTAGACTCATCAAATCTGGACTGGATTATCCCAGAGAGGCTAAACATTCTTTATAACACAGTTTCAGATTTGTGAAACCTTAATTCTATTTGTGAAAATACAAAAAAGGGAGATTTCAGTGCTTTTTAGCATCCTGGCCACATTAGACCAGGTCCTGATCCAAAACCACTATAGCTAGACTCATCAAATCTGGACTGGATTATCCCAGAGAGGCTAAACATTCTTTATAACACAGTTTCAGATTTGTGAAACCTTAATTCTATTTGTGAAAATACAAAAAAGAGAGATTTCAGTGCTTTTTAGCATCCTGGCCACATTAGACCAGGTCCTGATCCAAAACCACTATAGCTAGACTCATCAAATCTAGACTGGATTATCCCAGAGAGGCTAAACATTCTTTATAACACAGTTTCAGATTTGTGAAACCTTAATTCTATTTGTGAAAATAAAAAAAGAGAGATTTCAGTGCTTTTTAGCATCCTGGCCACATTATCATTATCACATTATCCTGGCCACACACATGGCCTTTTTGATCAAAGGGAGTGGTCACAGGGAAAGCTGCTGTGGCTGAACACAATAGCCAGATTCAAAGGACAATCATGGGATGCATTTGGGACTGAGGAGGACATGGTTGTTTCTCGACTGGACTACCTTCAAAAAACAGAAATAACCCAAACGTGCCAGAATGTGGCTTGCCCTGTCGCCAAAAGGACATGCAACTCAGTTGATATAATGTAAGTATTTCCCTATTTTGTGAAATTAAATTAATATAATGTATTTATTAAATCAAATGAATGTACTTGTAAGCAATAGTATAATTTATTGCATCCAAAAAGAAAGTCTCATGAGTTAAAGATTGCAGAGATTGGTCATATTTAAGTTAATTTACTTGTCTTTTTCAATTATGTTTTATTCCCTTTCAAGATGTGCAGATTTTGGGAACATACAGGCTGATGTCGACAAGTGGGCGAATGAGTCCCTAAAAGTTCTTCCTTGCAAGAGGTAAGTACCATATGTATTTCAGATAATTCATTGTAAAATGTATATGCCAAACAGTTCCATTGATCTACATTGTAAATAAATTATTGAGGTATGAAGACCAACTATATCCCTCGCTGACCTTGATGAATCACTTAGATATGTGACCATTGTCCTGTAACGTTCAAATGTTATCAAGAAAATTGAAATATTCTGAACCTAGTCGTAGGAAGTTAACACAATTGAAAGCAACAGGACAATATCACCCATATGTTTACAACTTCACTGAACCAATTTCAAGCCTTGCAATCAAGGGTGATCAGGATTTATTTGTTAAAGTTTCAATGCTATAGAGGTCTTATGTATGTTGGGTCTATCATTTCATTTTATTAAGCCAATTATTATTTATTTTTCCTTTTATCTCAACAGAGGTTTGAAACAATGCACTTTTAAGGAGACAACAGTGCAGCGTGTCTTCGTGCATGGAGAGCCTTGTATTTTATTACTTTCAGTAATAAACCAGGGGAAGCTAACCAACAAGCATCATCCTACAGCCTTGCCACATCTGGTTACAATTCTTGGTGGAATGTAAGACTTACATACAGTCATGTCTTTGGCTGTGCTCAAATGTTGCTGTCTGTTTTAACTTGTTCCATTTGTTTATATTGCTATTTCACACAGTCTTTGTACAATACTCTTGTCACAAAGGTATGAGCCAGCTGCTGTGACATATCACCTGGGGCCTGCAAATCACTTTGTGGCATTCCACAAATTGGGTTTAGATAGAAGCTGGCATTTCTATGATGGCCTTAAAGAAAATGAAAAGCCTGGAAGAGGAGATACCGTCATCAAAGAGACGACCATCCAAAGAAAACTTGGGGCTAACTCCCGTGTTGGCCACATTGTTATGGTCCGGGTAAGTATGGACAGCTAATTAAGGAAGAATAAAGTCTTTACTTCTTAAAGTTATTCTAATTTTTTTGTTGCAAATAAAAATTCAACAGATAAGTAGGTATACTTATATAAACTTAATGTATTTACAGTTGCAGGCAAAACATTTAAACAGGAAATTAAATATAGTCTATAACTAGCATTGTTCAAGTTTACTTTAAGCAACAAGCTTTGTTTGCCTAATTACAGTATGTCATCTTGAGTACTAGGATTGCTTGGAATGTGAAAGACATTACAAGATTAGAAGATAACACTTTGGTAACAATGGTATGAGAAAGTTAGTTCATTTTAATCCTGTCTTCTCTAATCCCTCAGAAAAATAATTGCTATTCATATTTTGCTTTAGGACAAAGCAGCAGAAGCTGTTCAAAGTGGATGAAAGACTGAAGGTTAGCCTATTTCTTTATCTCATGAACCTGAATTCCTTTAACATCTCATTCATTTATTTGTTTGCTATGAAACAGTATTTAAGATACGAAAACTTAGTAGCTAAATAATTATCACCTAAATGAGGAGCATACACTTATTTTTATTTTTATTTATTTATTCATTTGTTTAACAGGGACAGTGCACATTAATTAACATTGCTGTAAACGTGCCAGAGTTAGCCAAGAGGCTATTGTTCATCTGTTGTCCCTGGACAGATTTGATAAGTCAACCTAAAACATATTTCATTTAAACAAGTAAATACAATCAAATTAAAACATGCAACATACATTACTGGAATACTTAAATAAATAAAAAGACAGAATAATAAAACAAAACAAAAGAACATGTTAAAACACAGACAGTGGGTTGTAAGGAGCAGAAGATTGTGTCAGTGTTTCAGAGCTGATTCCTCACTAACCATGTTTTGAGTTGGGATTTAAATAAACTAAACGTAGTCTGTTCTCTGATTGTAGATGGGATTGAGTTTCAGCTCTGTGAAAACCTGAGTGGAGTCCAGCGACAGCTGAACTACATGTGTCTGTGAAAAAGGCCTCTGCTCAGATATTAAAGGATGGAGACCCTCTCACAGCTGCATACTGGACTGAGTGTCATGGTTTTGGTTTGTTGTTTTCATTTTCGGTTTTGTTATGTTAAGTTGTTCCTTGTTTTCTTTTGCCATTCAGGAAAATAAAGCTTGCTTTTGGTTACCTGACCTTTTAGTCCTTTTACTGCATTTGGGTCCTATTTTAGTTGTTCTGCTTTATGATTGTAATGCATGACTGTGCCAACATGTGTCTCCTCCTCCCTGCTCTTGTTTGTAGGCTGCACCTGCTTTTCAGGAGACCAGGCCTCGCAATTATGTTCTTTCTGCCAGTGCATCAGCGGTAAGACTCCATCACAAACTGCAGGGTCTGTCACCCAGCAGGAGCTAAGCTAACATGCTAACAGGCACAGAGCCTTAGAACACCACATACTCCAAAAGACAGATGATGTAGCTCACATCAGGGCACAGAGCTGCTGCAGCCTCACCTTGAGCAGCAGTCAAAAAAGCACTGAAATCTCTCTTTTTTGTATTTTCACAAATAGAATTAAGGTTTCACAAATCTAAAACTGTGTTATAAAGAATGTTTAGCCTCTCTGGGATAATCCAGTCCAGATTTGATGAGTCTAGCTATAGTGGTTTTGGATCAGGACCTGGTCTAATGTGGTCTAGATGTAAAAAAAGCACTGAAATCTCTCTTTTTTAATTTTCACAAATAGAATTAAGGTTTCACAAATCTGAAACTGTGTTATAAAGAATGTTTAGACCCTCTGGGATAATCCAGTCCAAATAAATCGGCTATGCAGCGATTTAAGAGGTTCAAACACGGAGGATTGTTCGCTCAGCGCTGTAAATTAAATTTCCCTTAACTTTCCCCTTAACTGCCAAATCGGAAGCTCTGAATCGGAAGCCAACTTCAGCGTCGTATTTAATTCCGGGGGAGAAATGCTAACGCTAACGTTAGCATCGGCGATCTTTTCTACTTCATGCTATCTGCACAAATGGTTGACATTAAACATTAAAACGACCAGGCAGTTCAGAGAGAATCAAAGGAAGGCAGGCAGGCAGCTTTGCATGACATTCTTCAGGACGTGTTTCATTGTGGTGATAGTCAATCGTTTGTTGACAAGACAGTAGTGACGGCCATCTTGGTGACGTGTGTTGTTGACCAGAGATGTAGTTCATTTAGCGTTTCACACAAACAAATGTGTTACTTCACAGTTTTACGACAAATTTTTTTTTTTTTGACTTGCAAAATTATCTTTTAAATTGACAAACACCATATGTGTAATTCGTGGCACAATTCAAACGGGATCGAAAGATAATCTTTCTCTCTCCATTGACTTCAATGCATAACTTTTCCGAAATAAGGTCCCATGGAGGTCCACCGGAAGGGGAGGGACTTCGCCACTCTATAGAGGAATTAAATGGTGTATTATAGAATGATCACACTGGTGACAGTACTATTCAAAGGGTTCACGAAATATGACTACTACTCTTACTGTTTAACATTTTGGGTTACTTAATGTTACTTCATGTTAAGGCTAATAAAAATGACAAGGCTGTAATGCTAACTAACGTGCTAGCTACTAGCTAGGTAGCTAACTTGATCAAGCCACTCCTGGTCGTTTCATCAGACGGGAAGCAAAAGAACGAGCAAGACCCATTGCTGGTATAATAACAACCTGGTACTAAGCACACAGGCATCTTGTTAAAGTTATCTTATCTTAGCCAGCGCCATATAGATAGATTATATCTATATTGCGCTGATCTTAGGTATCTGAATGGTGGAGGTAAACAATTGTGACATCACTTACGCGACTCTGGGATTTGTAGTCTTTCTAGTTACGTATTTTTCATAGTCTTATATTTCAACAGTTTTACGACAAACTGTGACTTTTTTGACATGGAAATGATTTTTTAAGATTGACAAACATCATATGTGTAATTCATGGCACAATTCAAACGGGATCGAAAGATAAGTTTTCTCTCCCATTGACTTCAATGCATAATTTTTCCGAAATAAGGTCCCATATCCCGGAAGTAAGTGGGAGGGACTTCGCCACTCTATAGCCGTAGCGCCACTTCTGTGACGTCATAGAAGTGTTCAAATCTGGATCAGTCTGTATCAGATCAGACCCTTTTTTAGAGATTTGGGTATGGAGGAAAATAGAGAGGGTTGTGTTTTCTGACACTTGGTGAGTTCCCTGGAACACCGGGGACACATATTCATGTATAAAAGACGTACAAAAATGCATTTTGCATGATAGGTCCCCTTTAAATAAGTAAAACCACACCCGAACATTAGAATTAAATATTTTGATCTAACTAATCGAGACAATGTGGTAGCGTGGCCGAGTGGTCTAAGGCGCTGGATTTAGGCTCCAGTCATTTCGATGGCGTGGGTTCGAATCCCACCGCTGCCAAAATCTTTTCATCTACTTGATATTTTATTAAAATACAGGTTGTAAATAAACGATACCCATCGATTGAGTTATTTATAAGATAGAGAAAACATAAAGATATTCTCTTGTTATGAACTACCTAAATGCACTACAATCACTCCCACATCATGCTCTTCAATCAGCTGAATTTCTTGGGCATGTGGCCTACCTAGCTTACTCCCAATGAAACAATTGACAACCCCCAATATATCCGGGTATCAATCAGAATGAAAATAATTGGCTTGATTACAAAATTCGTTTTTTATATCCACCTTTATAAATAAATTAACCGTACAGTAACTGTTAGCAAACGCCGGCTAACGAAGTGTAAACAGAGCATCAGATAAACGGAGTATTTGGAATGCTAATAGCTGAGTTAAACTTAATGACAACTCGATACAACAGTTTAAATGAATCCTACACTTAAGCAATAGCTCACGACAGGCCATGGTATATGCTCATTATATCACAGCTAAGGGGCGTGGTTCGGCCCGACGCGAAGCGGAGGGTCGACAACCCCCTTAGCTGTGATATAATGAGCATATATCACGGCCTGAAGTGAGCTATTGCTTTTATAAAACGGTTACCAAGTGTGGCAATATGAAAGAAAAATACACACTCTAATTTAAATAGTTTTTATTAGTAAATAATGATGTTCAAAATAAAATAGTCCCTCTGTTGCCTTCTGCACGAAACATAGTGCGAGGTGGTTGCTATGCAACAACACTAACAACAACTAGCGAACATATTAGACAGAGAGCGTTGATCCATTATTTGGCTATTTATTTACATTAATGTGTATGTTGCCGTTTATTGTGCACCCACTGAAAAACTGTCCAGCATCAGTAGCATAGCTTACGTGGTTACTTGTATAGGCTGAGGTTGTTCTAGGCTGTTGCTTTGCGTGGCGAGAATATTGCTCCACTTTCTCCGGTCCCCGAGATTCGGCTTCCAGTAGCTCTGGAGAGAGCTTTTGCACCTGTGGCCACTAACGGTCATAATTTCTCTGCTTTGTTTCAAGACCCGCATCAGAAAGCTTTTGAATGGTGATCCTTTTCCAGTTGGTCTACCTGCTCTTCACGTAGCTCTACATGTCGTCGTTTAGGTGCTTTTTGTTCTGGAGATAGGCACTCCTCAATCCACTCCTCCATAGTAAGACCCCCCGGAGGTCGAAGTTAATCTTAAATGTTTTTGCGGACCTTTTTGATTACAGATTTGAAAACATGGTTGCTTGCTTTAAAAGTAGCACAATTCATTATATCAAACCTTGGAAAGTATCTAAATATCCCTGCCCTAATGCCAAAGGAACTGCACACTGAATATGTTTTTGCCGTTTGATGTCTATGTCTGGACCGTTGCGTAAAAAGGAGGGTTTCTGCCCCGTTACTTCTCCGCTGCTTTCTTGTTCCAGTTTGAAAAGCAAACTGCTTGCAGTTTGCTTTTCAGCCCAACTGTATACTGTTTATCTCAGACGCGGAGGGATACTGACTTGTTGTGAAAAGTAACTTACAATTCTACCCGTGGTATACGCTCAGTATACCACGGCTAAGAACCAATCAGATTGCTTGATTTTACTTGTCCGTTTTATAATGATGGTTATATCACATACAGAACTGTAGTAAGACTCACCGTGTTAATATCGACTTTTAAACTTTGATAGCGTCCGTTGTTTTCACTTTGTACGCCCCCTACGAAAACAAAAACTCTCTAACATTGCCTTCTATGCTTCAACATTTCTCCGCCGTGATTGGTCAAATGCTGAACGAATGTTGGAGCAACGAACATAATTGGCCAACAAATGTTGGCGCTCGCCCTCTCATTGGCCAACGAATGTAGGAGCTCCCACTCTCATTGGCCAACGAATGTTGATTGATTGATTGATTGAAAAGTTTATTAACAGCTTGTATATTGGGTACAGTACAGTACAGCTCAAAACATACAATTGTTAAGGGGATGCAGACCAGAGAAAGACTTTCGTCTTGTTTACATCAGGGTCCCCCATTTCCAATTCATCATATCATTTAAGACATATAAGACATATTTGACATACAGATGGCTTATTTACAATTTACATACAGGTGTTTTTTTACATATGGCTTATTTACAATTTTCATTTTAGATTTCGTTTTAATACATCCTAACCGGATATTTAAGACATACCAAGTCTACAGATATACAGTTAGTAACAGAGTCTAAAATGCGAGTACCGGTATATACATAGATGGGGGGGGGAAGCTGTCCATTGTACGACAGGTTGAGATTTGTACCATTACCGGGGCCAGTTTTGCAATGCTCTCCCCCGAAGGTGCTCTTTAAGAGAGGTTTTGAAGGTAAGTATAGTTTTACTTTCCTTTACAGTTGTGGGAAGAGCGTTCCACCTTGATGTGGCATAATTGCGAAACGTGTATTCCCCCTTTTTTGTGCCAAATCTGGGTTTTACATGATTTGTGGAGCTCCCTCTGGTGTTATGATCATGGTATTCCTTGACCTTTGGGAAGAATTTTGACATGTACATGGGTACCATAGAGGTGTAGTGGATCTTGTAGACCAGGCCCATTGCAAGTAGCTGTACTCTGTCGTCTACTCTAAGCCATCCTAGGTTGTCAAAGTGGGCAGAGGTGAGGTGGGTTCTAGATGAAAGGTCAAGCAGTAGTCTGACCAGTTTATTTTGCGATGTTTGAAGTTTTATTTTTAGCGCCTTGGAGGTGCTATGGTACCATGACGTGCAAGCATAGTCATAGTACCCTTGAATGAGTGCTCCTGCCAGAGTTTTCAGGGTTATTTTGTTTACCAGAGAGGAGATCCGGTATAGGAATCTAGTTCTTTGATTGACTTTTTTTATTACATTGGATGCCATTTTGTCACAGGAGAGGTTTGCCTCAAGAATAGATCCTAGGTATGTCATTTCCTTCTTACTTGTGACAATAATGTCACCCACTGCAACTGAGAAGTCGTCGGATTTGCTGAGATTATGTTTCGAACCGAAGAGAATGGACTCTGTTTTACCCAGGTGTAATGATAATTTATTATCGGCGAGCCAGGTGCAGATTCTGCCGAGCTCGGAGCTGAGGGTTTTTTCAACCTGCAATCTGCTCCTGTCAGAGACCAGCAGGGCTGAGTCGTCCGCGAACAGGAACAAGTTGCAGTCACATGCTGATGACATGTCATTTGCATAAATTAGGAACAGTAACGGACCTAATATGCTTCCTTGTGGAACACCACAGCTCACTGGGAGGGGGGGGGGACAGAGTACCGTTTACCTCCACCATCTGTTCTCTCCCCTCCAGGTAGGATTGCATCCAGCTCACCGATAGTTTATCAAAACTAATTGCTTTTAGCTTGTCAATCAGAATGGGGTGATTGACAGTGTCGAAAGCTGTTAAGGCTCCAGTCATTTCGATGGCGCGTGTTCGAAACCGACCGCTCCAAAAATATTTTAATTTGCTTAATATTATATCTAAATAACGGTTGTTAATACATGAAACCCATTGATGGACATATTTATAAGCAGAGGTGGGAAAGTATTCAGATTTTGTACTTAAGAAAAAGTACAAGAGTGTAGGAATACAAGTAAAAGTCCTGCAATCCAAATGCTACTCAAGTAAAAGTAGAAGAACTTGGCACCAAATATACTTAAAGTACCAAAGGTAAAAGTATTAATTGTGCAGATATATCACATGTTTCGATAAAAAAATATTGATGCGTGAGTGTTATGAGAGCTGGTAAAGGTGTATCTAATTTGATTTACTTTGTATACTGCAGCGTAGCTTGTGAATTTTACTCCAGGTGTAATTCATGTCTTGAAGTGGTGTTTAAATGTTACATTATTAATCCAAATCTGCAATGTTATTTAAAGTATTACATAAATGTATAGTGGAGTAAAAGTACACTTTTTACCTCTGAATTGTTGTGGAGTAGAAGTACAAAGTAGCATAAAATGGAAGACACAAGTACGTCAAAATTGTACAGTACTGAAGTAAATCTACTTAGTTACTTTACACCACTGTTTATAAGATAGAGAAAACAAAAATATACTTTTCTCTTGTTATGCACTTCCTAAAATCACTGCATAGCAGTGCCATCTTGTGGCTGTTCAGTTACTGCGTTCTTGAACTCATTCTCACTAACAATACATTTTTATGACTAAAAAGCAATAATGGAAGATGAAACGTCTGTCAACAGATGCATATATGTCTACTGAGCCCTGCCACTTCTAACCAGAATATGATGTACACAACACAAAAAAAACTCTCAATTTAAATATCTGCAACCAAACTCTTCTATCTTGGCCACATTTTCTTTTATAAAAGGAGGCTGAGATCAAGAAATAATTTTTCACAACAAAGAAAAATAATTAAAACTAATAAGAAATCCTTAAGTTTTTATGTTGTAATATTGTTATTGCACAAAATGGAGCAAGTGTACCCAATATCTTGTTGGCTTTACACTGTGTCACTTCACTGAAAATATAACAGACATTATAAATAAAAAAGGAAACAGACTGTTTCTCGAGAGAGCAGTTCATCACATTTAATAAGAATCACAGAAAACTTAATGAATTGTGATGAATAATGATATAAAGATTCAAAAAGTGACTCCAAGTATACAGTAATTGTCGCGTGTTTGACATCCTGACGTCTCTATCTAGATTGGTCTGTGTACTTTTTCTACGATCAGTCCTGGTGATAAGAATACATATCTTGGAATAATCAGGTTTTACTGGGCCCTGACTTTTTCCTTTATATGCTGCGAAGCCACAAGTTGCATTTTCTGGATGGCTAGCTGCGTATCTTCAGGAGAAATCCCAAGATGCCATACAGCCCGTACTGTATTAGAAAAATGGGGGTACATGAGAACTTGTATCCCCTGTCCCAGTGCTGCCTCCTCTCCTTCGCCAACCTCAGCCATGCGAGCACAGAACTCAGAGGGGCTTAAAGTGGGCTCCTGTATACGGAAACGCAGGATGTTTGTCTCCACGGTGGCCATGTCTACAGCGAATACAGCAGGGTCACATTCAAGCAGAGCTGGGAGGAGAAAAGAAACGAGAAAAAGTTACAAGCAGTGAGCTAATGATTGATCTTTTATAGACTTTATTATGAGCTTTACCTTGAGCAAAGGTTTTTGCATTGTGGTGATCTTCCTCCAGTCTTCCAACCATCTCTAGTAAAGACAGTTTTCCAGCTGCTGCAAGGATACCAGCCTGCCGCATCCCCCCACCCAGGGCTTTACGGCACCGCACTGCCCGGGTTATGAAGTCTTTGGGTCCAGCCAGTATGGTTCCCACCGGGGAACCCAGACCCTGTGACACACGTAATGTAAAGTTGTATTTTGTTTGCCTCCAAGTTTTTTGTTGGTTCTGACTCTGTTCACATAACATTTCTCCCCCAAAACTCATGTTTAGGTCCATTCTACTCAATGTTATACTTAATTATCATTGATGCTGCTGTCATGACACCTGAATTTCCCTCTGGGGATTAATAAACAAAATGTAGGTTTATGTGTCCTCTGTGTGTGTTTGTGTTTTGCAGTCCCACCTTGGAGAGGCACACACTGACGGTGTGTGTGTGCTGCAGTATGGTGGATGGAGGCAGCCCCATGGCCACAGCAGCGTTCATCACCCGGGCTCCATCCATGTGAACTGACAGACCATATCTATCTGCAAGAGCACGGACCTTGGAGATGGAAACAAACCTGTGAGCGATGCAGCATCTTCCATTCTGTTGTGTTAAGGCAAGTATCATGGCTACTTTCACATGTTGACACACAAAGGTTTTATCTACCAGAGTACCATGGACAGATAATGAAAGAATGGTACATAAATAGTTTTTAGCAATATACTTCATATACCTATTCTACTTTATTTGATTTAATCATGTAATGTTGAGTATTCATTATAAACGTGTTTGATCTTAATTTATCTTATTCTCATATTGGGTTTGGTTTTTATTGTGGATTGTCAAGAATGTGATGTTTGTGTTAGATGTATATCCCTCGGTCAATGCCAAGTGGATCCATTCAGTAATCCATCCTTAAAAATAACACAACATATTGTGCTCCTGACTCTCCACACACACCTCCTGCAGGAAGGTCAGAGGCAGCACTCGCCCTCCCTGTATGTTGTGTGTGTTCTCCACACATATGAGGCGTGAGCGGGGGTAGTGGGGGTCTGGGTACCCATGGCGGATCTTCGATTCTAGCTGCTCCAAGTCAAATGATCCATCGGGCAGATTGTCCACTGTGGTGGCGTGGACACCAGCAAGCTGTGGTCGACACACAAACATGCAATTAATTAATGCAATGCAGATGATAAGGAAAAATGTGCAGAGGGCCTGCCAACAGGTGGCTGCTCACTCACCTGTGCACTCCCTCCCTGCTCATAGATGTGTAAATGTGACAGATCGCCCACAATCATCTCATCGCCCCGCTCCCTGCAGTGCACCATCACTGCATGATGATACGTTTTTTATTATCATTCAGACCTTTTGAAAACCAACTCAGGCTCAATAAAACTCACCTGCTATGAGATTACTCATGGTCCCAGAGGGAACAAACAGAGCGGCCTCCATTTGAAACATCTCAGCTGCAATTTCCTGCAACTCTGCACAAATCAGAGAATTATATAACAGTCCCAATTACACACTAACTATTGGATTACTAAAACATTTCTAATGTAAGTTCAGCCGACTTTATTGGTTTTAATTGTTCTTTATTTTACTTTCAGATTCTTTGTAAAAAAAAAATTGGTATTACTTTTTTTTAAACTATTATTATTCCATAAAATAATAGCTTTATTATTATTATTATTATTATTATTATTATTATTATTATTATTATTATTATTATTATTATTATTATTATTATTATTATTATTATTATTATTATTATTATTATACGGTCCTTAAATCAAACTTACAAAAGAACGAGCGTTTAAAAAATGCATGAATCATTGTGTTCATGGTTCGGTTCTTACCGTTAACACTCGGGTCTTCTCTCATAACGTCATCTCCCACCTCGGCCTCCGCCATGGCCTGCCTCATCGCCGGCCCGGGTTTGGTCACCGTGTCGCTGCGGAGGTCCACAACCCGGACATGGGCCGCCTTGCCCGGCCCTGGTTGGCTGGCCTTGCCGCTGTTGTAGTAGCCGCGCGCGGAGCTCCGTCCCAGCAAGACAGCTGCTGCATCTCGTGCACTGAGCGTTTTTTTGGAGGCGACAAACTCGTGGTTTACAAGTTTACTCAAAACTCTGCAGGAAAACATTTTCAAAGACATGATGATGCTTCTATAACCATGTTCATGTCAAGTTTGTATTGAACTTTGGATCGTTCAGTCTCTATCGATAATCATTGACTGCAAGGAAAGCTAACAGACAACCGATCAGCTCATCAGCATGCACAGAGCAGCGAGAGCCTCAAGGTGGCGTCACGATCACAACAAAGCTAATTATAACCCTGCTGCTTTATTAACTCTGACAGTATGTTCCGAAATCTTTATACTTCATTCAAGAATTGTCATTCAAAGCTGTAGCCTTAGTATAATCCAGGCAGTGAACTCAATTATGGAGTGACTACAGTCGTATCCACAACAGACCTGCAAACAATTAAAATGTGTTGTTTTTCATATAGTTGTTGAAAAAAAGTTGTTAAATTATGAGGCTTAAGTTTCTGATGTTATTGTTGCTCCGGACTGAGTAACATTTAAAAAGGTAGGCCGACCAGAATATTAATGCTTTATATTTTGTTACTGTACATTAGTATTTCAACATGTATATTTTCTACTTTTTTATTGCTATTTTATTTCTATTTGAGATGTTTACATTGTGGATTGTTTATTTATAGTCTTTTAATTTCTCTAATGTACAATGCCTTGTCTTTTTATCATCATTTTCTATTACAAAAATGTAAAAGTAGGAATAAAATGTGATATAAAACATTGAAAAAAAAAACATTTAAAAACCTAGAATCATCAAATGTTTGGCTTTTAATGATAACAAAAAATAAATAATTCACGACTCAATTCATATATTGCTGACCCAAGAGTTAGAGAAAAGTCTTGATCACTGAAGTAGACTGAAGCCATGTTTAGCAACAGCAATAGTATTTGAAACCAATTAATACAAAGTAATTGATTTATTTTCATCACTATTTTGAAGCACCTGCATACTTGTAATTATTGAAATCAGTGATGAATACTGAACATATTAATGTTTACATATAGACACACATCCTCACTAACTTGGCTCACTTGAATGACTTTTTTTCTGCTGAAAATATACTCAGACTCCTTTAGTTTTCCCCAATTATCTTCAAGAATATGTCATGTTTCTATGTTTCAAAGTTAACTCTCACAGTGTCCTGCATGAAGTGAGTGGGGCATGCATGTGTGTAAATGTCCCTCTGTGCACCAGTGTGTGTATCCCTGGCTGTGCCAATGTCTATGATGTGTTTACCCTGTGAGATTCTTCAGGGGTCACAAACCTGCTTTTGGCTTGACCTTTATCGCTGCGCTAAGCTGTTAAGCTAATTCCACTTAGCAGTCACCCATCATCCATTTATCTTATGGTAGAGGGCGAAAAAGGAGGGGAAAGCATGCCAACAAAATCTCGACCTCCCTACGCACACATAGACATGACATGATGGCAGAGGTGGATGGTAACTAAACATTTACTCAAGTGCACTTAAAGGTGGGGTAGGTAATTTTGGAGAAACCAGCTCGAGTGCGCAAGAATTTGAAAATACACAGCCGGAAAAAATCTGCCACTTCCTTACAGAGCCCCTCCTCCAACACACACGAACGCGCACATGACCAATGAGGGCACGAGATAAGTTTGTGCACAGATGGAAGTCTGACAGGCAGGTAGGCCATCCAGTTATTTTAGCCGGGCCGGCTAAAATGATTGGTCGTGCTTTTTACAGTACTACGGCTTCCACAGATGACATTTTTTTATGGATTTTTTGTCAAAAGCACTTAAGATATTCATTGCTATCGGGATGTTAAGAGCATTCCATGGAATATAACAAAAAGTGTATCTCGAGCCGGTTTCTCAAACTTACCTACCCCACCTTTAAGTACAATTTTAAGTTACTTGCACTTTACTTTCCTTTTCATTCCAGTTTCTATGTCTATATTTCATAGGGACAAAAACAAAAGCTCAGCAAATACTGATTTCAGACGAATACAAACTAATACTTAAATATTAAATAGCATGACAGTCACAGGAGTACATTTTCAGATTTTTTATAACGATCCTGTTTAATCGTTCATCATTTTACATAAGTAACATTGCAGGGCTTTGTTTTTATAAAGTATTTGTACAGTGTGGCATAATTACATTACTTCACCACCTCATTATAAGGCAATGGGCTCGGGCCCAAACAGAATCGGTTCTATCCTCTATATTCACTTACAATCAGAGGTGGGAGAAGTACTGTACTGTACAAGTAAAAGTCCTGTATTCAAAATGTTATTCAAGTAAAATTACAAAAGTATTAGCATCAAAATATACTGAAAGTACCAAAAGTAAGAGTACTTATTATAAAAATTGGTCAATTTCAGAATAGTATATATTATATGTTCTGATTATAATCATTGATTAAAGTGTGATCAAAGCTGGTAAAGGTGCAGATAGTTTTAATAATTTTGAATGTCGGGTAGGTTGTGAATTACTTCCACATTTGAAAAGTAACTAAAGGTATTAAATGATGTAGTGGAGTAGAAGTATAGCATAACATTGAAATACTCAAGCAAAGTGCAAGTATCTCAAAATTGTACTTAAGTAGCCTACAGACAGTACTTGAGTAAATGTACTTAGTTACTTAAAACCACTGCTTACAATAAAAGCCCCAGCTACCTCATGCCTCCTGGAATAAGTCAGTATTTGGAGGGTAAGGCTTGTGGGAATGTATCTGCCATGGACTGAGATTAGGCAATGAGGGAGGTGCACCCATAACAAAACATCTCCCTCCTCCCTCTGACACTCACTTTCTTTCCCTGACCCACAAATCTACATCCACACACCCCTCCCCTCACACACAGTTCCCACTCACATGCTTATGCTGTCTTGTCTGATGTTAATCACTCGATAAAAGTCCCAGTGTGTGTTATCAGGACCGCACCGCTGTAGTTAAAGTTCATATTGCCAGTAACAGAGCCAGGCTTTTATGAGCCATAACAAGTCGTCATTAAAAGTCATTAGCAAACATCAGCCCCGTAAAAAGGCCACAGTGGGTCTCGGGAGCCCCACAAGAGCCGTGAACGGAGAGAGATACAGATGTAAGCAACACAGGGCAGCGATGAGGAGCTGATGAGAGGAAGAAAGTGAGGAGACGAGGAGGACTTTTTTCCGGGATCACTGCTGGCTCCTGTAACCTCACACTTTCACCATGCGAGTGTGTGTGTTTTGTTTCTCTCAAATGCCTTCCAGCATTCCTTGCCGAGCGTGGAGAGGAGAGAGTGGTGTTTTGGAGAAAATATTGAATTAGAGAAAAAAAAGAGGCAGAGAGGGAGAAATGAAGGAGAGGGAGAAATATTGACTCCTTCTGGGAAGGAGCGAGACGGCAACGCCTTTCCAATAACCATAAACCCACTGGGCTGAAAATAGACGGGCCGAATGAATAAACGAATGTGTTCATCCCACATGAGCTCTTCTCTTTCAAAGAAGGAGGGGATTGGAGGTGACCCCCCCCCCCCTCCTCCTCCTCCTTCCCTTCTCTCTCTCTCACTCCTCTTTCACTGAGGCCATCATTTCTTCACCATGACGAGAGATATTAACCGGAACAAAACAGGTGTTTATGGGAAGCCTTCCCTCAAATGAGGTTTCTCATACGCGCACAAAGACACACACACACACACACACACACACACACACACACACACACACACACAAACACAAGCACACACTTGGCTCTGCAGTGTAAAGGTGTCGACATCACTGCCATGCCAAACAAGAGTAACATCTGTTTCACATTTCACAGCCCCCCCCCCCCCTTCATAATGTCATTGGCCATGAGGACGCGCTTTACTTTACACACACACACACACACACACACACACACACACACACACACACACACACACACACACACACACACACACACACACACATGCTTTAAAGATGCTATGAGGCTTAATTCCTTCTTTTTTTAAGAGCAGAATTTGGGTATTTATCTGTCACATGGACAACTGAACATTACACCCATATGTAATTGTTGATGATATCATTACTGCAGGGATTTGATTGGCAGATGTGCACCAAGTAGCTCCTGTTAGTTTGGCTACTCGAGAACCTGTTTCTTCCTCAGACTTCTAATACTTTGAATAATGTCTGTTTGAACGTTACATATTTCTTTGATGCATCACATGTCCTATAAGGAAGCGAATAAATTATCTATAGAAAGAATATTCCACATTAACTTACAAACAAAATTTCTGGCATATTGGCTACAAATAGCGTAAAAAAACACATCGTTTTTAACAAAGATTTTAGATATTTATCTTTCTCCATCCAAATTCTATGGCAGTGAATGGATTTTCTTTAGTGGTCCTCTGAGTATTGAAAAATGACATTTGAAAAATCACTTCTTGCTTGCACTGAGCTCGCACTGAACTTAAATAGTCCAAATGAAAATGGATGGATTATAGTAATCAGAAAATTGCCTCTAGAAAGACACAAAGGAGTGCTCCGAGTGAATTTAATCCACTTCCATATAACACATGAATTATATACCACTTGTGGTAAATGAAAACTTTTGTTTCGTAATTTGGACGAACTGTCCCTTCAAGCATCGTGGTGAAGAGAGGAATTGTTTGACAGTATGAGGCAGGGTTAACCAGACCATCAAGATTACCCGCTGTAGTAATCAGCTACAACCACTACTGCTGTGTGCACTCATTCATCTCATCCTTCATTCATCCACTCACTTCTCTTCAATCAGTCATTTCTCATTTGGTTCATTCAGCTGTAATTATATACCATGAACCACATGTACAATTCACTTCCGAGAACAGACGCATCTGTCTTTTTTAGACCTTTTCTCTTCAACATTCATTTAGCAGACCTTCAGTTCACCCCTCGCAGCGTTCCTGTCTCCCTCCTGACCCTCTTTTCCCTCCTCCTCTTCTTCATCCTCCATTCCCACATTGCCCACTCCTCTCTCCCTGTCTCTCTCTCACTCTCTGGGAAGTCATGTGACTTCTCTGCAGCTGAGCCCTATAAACCAGCAGTACTTGGGGGGCTCAGTGTCTTTACAGCTCTGTGATTGGCTCTTGCATTCAGATGCTGTACACTGCTTGGCGTGCACACACACAGTGGACCCCCTGTTTTCTTCTTTCAAGAACAAATGTGATCACATTAAAAAACATTGTGTATGTGTGTGTGTGTGTGTGTGTGTGTGTGTGTGTGTGTGTGTGTGTGTGTGTGTGTGTGTGTGTGTGTGTCTTAATGCCACCTATTGCAGGAAAAGGAGTATTTAAATTAAGCAATAACTTTTCTTTAATGATTAGGCTGTTCTCAAACTCACTTAAGTATGCGTACACATGCACACTGAGCCTGAGAAGTGCCATTTGTTTTATATTGGGGGGTCCATGCTGTGGCAGGTCAATGGCAGAATGGACTTGGTGCAGAGGGCTCAGTCTTGAGGCTTGTTTAATTCAATCGGATCCTTGTTGAAATAAAACAGAGCAGCCTGTTAGTTATTGGCAGAAAAGCGCTGCTGTTCATATTCAAAATGTCCATTTTGGATTGAGGGTTTATGGGAGTTTTAATTTGCAGTGAAAACCTTTTAAAATTGAGTGAATCATTTGTAAACAAACCCCAACTGTTATTTTATAGATATGAAGGTCAATATCTGCCTCTGATCTTCCAGTTAGTGCAGTATGTGTCGCTTCAGGGAGGCAGCGCGTCTGTTAATGGATAAAGGAACGCCGAGGGCAGTGGAGCCTCTTTTATGTCTAAATTATGTAACTGACTCACGGCAAAAGACTGACACCTTGCCACACACTTTTTCTACTTGTGCCAATTCGTACAGTTGATTGTAATGTTCACCTAGATAAGCAATGTTTTGTGTGCTTTAATATGTGTTTGACTCTCACAATGTGTTTAAAAGTTAAAGTGGACCTATCATGCTATATTTGAATAATATAGTGTAGGACCATACCTATATAAGGCATATTTATACTTTTTTTTTTTCAAATACCAAACAGATCATGCATTTTAGCCATGCCTCATTTTGCTCAATTTGACATTTTTTAGCCCTGTTTTTGCAAGGGCTGATTCTGTGAGAACAGCACCACCTACAGGCCTGGCATATGTACTACAGCGTCTCCAGTGCTTTTGAACGGCAATGGCCGTGGCTGTCTCCTCCTGATTGGTGGAGTTGGCCCAATAGCCGTAGCGCCACTGTCCTGACGTCAGGACAGTGTTCAAATCTGGATCAGTTTTTATCAGATCCGTTGCAGCCCCTTTTTTAGAGATTTGGGTATGGAGGAAAATAGAGAGGGTTGTGTTTTCTGACACTTGGTGAGTTCCCTGGAACACCGGGGACACATATTCATGTATAAAAGACGTACAAAAGTGCATTTTGCATGATAGGTCCCCTTTAACTTTTACAACAGTTACATTTTGAATGCATTAGATTCACCTTCTTTTTTCTTCCATAATTGTATGTAACTCATGGGTTCATTCATGACCAAAGAAAAACCTTACTCACCACATATGTATGTGCATATGCTGGTGCTTTTACGCACGCGTGTGTCTGCTGCAGTCTAAAGTTGAAATATTATGCAGTCCTGTTTGCTGGCCAAAGGGACACAGTGACACCTGAGAGTGTTGGAGGGTTTGGTCTGAGTCCATGCTGTTACAGTAAGTCATTTGGCACTCGAGCGTCTCTGCCGCTACACTCGCACAGCTGTGAGTGGAGAGCAAAACAGAAACAAAAGATGCCTCTTGGATAAAACAATGTGAGTGTGTCTACTTGTCGTAAATGCCTTTTACAACCTGTTTTGTACAGGTCATCCCAGGTTTTCGTTATTCCCGCCAGTAACAACATGGGCACACCCATCCGTTAGGCCTTCCAGGTGTTACTGGAAAATCATCACAATGATTGACTTTCAGATGCAAAGAGAGAGAGAGAGAGAGAGAGAGAGAGAGAGAGAGAGAGAGAGAGAGAGAGTGTGCGTGCGTGTGTGCGTGTGTGTGTGTGTATAAAGTAAGTAAGTCATACAAAATCCCTATACTAAATCAAAGGTCAAATGTACGCTAGAGGGTCTTTGAGCATGTTTCTCTCAGTTATTGTATTGATGCTGCAAATGGAGCTGCTGTGACACAAGTCAAATTTCAGACTTGATCTGACCAATAAAGTATCTTCGTATCGTATTACCTAACGATGTACGTGCAGTTGCAATTTAAATTGGGATTCTTTTGGTTGTTTCTTGGACAGTAATTTTAGCCAGGATGCTAACGGTAGCCATGTTGCTAACGATAAATGAGATCCATCTTCTTGTTCATGTAAAAGTCAATGGACAGAAAATATGAAGGCAATTTAACAAATGACAGTGTGTCGTGTTGTTCGTTCTCTGATGGAAATGGAATGATGATCCAACATGAGCACCAACCAATACTACTTGGAAAAGCTCAGGGGCGGGGATGTATCAGTATCTGCTTTTTAAAACTTTATTGATCCCTGGGGGGACATTTTCAAAGTTACCTGGCAGTATATTAAGTAATTATAATGAGCTCAACCTTTACTAGCTGAAACATCAAAGTAATGAACACATTATTGGTGCAATAACTACAATCAAATGTTGCAATTATTATCATCCTTAAATTCTGGGTAATGATGACTTTTAGTATATTCAATTCTAATACTTTTGTACTTATAAAATATTTGAGCAAACATATTTCCTCATCGTGGTATTACTTGATTTAAATCTGATTTGAGTACTTCGTCCACCTCTGTGTGTGCTTTTGGGGGGATGGTGGTATATATTGAGCATGGAAAAACATTGTGGTTTGAGTGTGTCACAATGAGGTGGGCAGTCAATGAGGTCAAGACTGGCTCATGCATGCACACAAATACATGCATGCAGACATTTTGAGTGCATTTGACCATCTGTATGCTTCCCATATGGTTTTTATTGATTTGTGTCCCTGTTACTCCCCTCCTGCGCCCTCGCTTTCTCCCTCTGTGCGCTGATGTTGGAGGAATGATGGAATGCTGGAGGGTAAATCTCTGGTTTCCTGGAAGCTGCTTTGGCTTTATCAGAAGCGGCTGTGACAATACTCCAGCTGATGGGCCAACCGAACGTCTTTCCTATAAGCGCAGATCAGCCAACAAAAAGCCTTCCTGGAAGAAATAATCAGCAAACCGGAGCTCCTTCCTGGAAGAACGCTGTGGATTGCTCGTTGCAGGGTATACTCCTAACCCTTTAATATTCTTTCCACCTTCCAGGCCGTTGACATTGGCATGAGCTCAATAATGCAATGAATACAGAAACTGTTAATACCACTTGAGTTTTAATCAGACTGCAAGAATGTTATCAGTCACTTTAAAAAACATTTGTTTCACATTTCCTTTGAGTTGAATACACAGTGCCCAAACTTTACTGTGAATCTTTTGATTGTTGAGAGAAAGAATATAAAACTGAGCTCAGTTGTTTGAGAGTCTGGGGTGTTGTGCTTGGCCGGGGACAATGTTGACAACTGTTGAGCAGGACACAGCAAGTCATTACCCGAAAAAATGAATCATGGTGGAAAGACTTTCTATGAGTGTGTGAGTTTCACGAGAGGCAAAATATTCCAGCCCCACTAACCAGGCAACTATGGGGAACATAACATGAGTCATAGTGAGCTGAGCTGGCTTATTTAGACAATGTGTGTGTGTGTGTGTGTGTGTGTGTGTGTGTGTGTGTGTGTGTGTGTGTGTGTGTGTGTGTGTGTGTGTGTGTGTGTGTGTGTCTGTGTGTAAAACTGGATTATTCTGGTTGGATTTTGGGAAGAAGGCTCATTTCTGTTTGTCCCTGGAACGCAATTTTATCTATAATTGCCTGCTCCGTCTTCTTCCCATAAACAAGTAGTGTCAAACTCACACGGAAACCCACAACCACACAAACAACAACTTTTGACACACATGTTTTCCTGTAAGTGTCATAGTAAAATAAGGAACTATGGAACGGAGCCTTTGGATCATTGTAATTACCTTTACTGAGGTAACCTGTAAAAACAGGTTGTGTGTGTGTGTCATTCATCAGGATTTTTTTACTAGTGTTTATTCTTAGTATACTTTAGTAAAAACATTAGTAGTTGATTTAAGACAATAATTTGGTGCGTAAAGTACTCCTTTCACCTTTTTTACTGAAGAACTGCTCTGTTTTTTATTCCAGTCTCTTCAGGTAGAGTTCTCATCTCTCCTCTTCTCTCTCCCTCCTTCTCTCACACACACACACACACACACACACACACACACACACACACACACACACACACACACACACACACACACACACACACACACACACACACACACACACACACACACACA